>NW_011355004.1:29707-91502 GCF_000735185.1 Notothenia coriiceps
GAGGAACGAATGGGGGAGAGAGAGAGGAACGAATGGGGGAGAGAGAGAGGAGCAATGGGGGGGAGAGAGAGAGGGAGAGAGAGAGAGGGAGAGAGAGAGGGGGAGAGAGAGAGAGAGGGAGAGAGAGGGAGAGAGAGAGAGAGAGAGAGGGAGAGAAAAGAAGGGGGGGAGAGAGATGTATTACGGTTTCCTGATAAAGCTGTGGAGAGTATGTGCTGCAGGGAGGTGGATGTACCTCGCACAACGCACCCAGGAACGAACTCTAGCTCCGGTCCTTTTCCTGTGGGGGAAACTGTGGACTCGATGTCCTGACAGGCTGGAGTTTGTGCAACCTGCACAAACACAAGCTCACCATCATTAAACATTTTGAAATGCAATATAAAATTACTGAAAAAATAGCAGCTCACTAAACCACAACCGCTCAAACCAACTAGCAACTACTACCGTGAATCGGGCAGACAAGGAGTCCGAGAAAGTTGTTCCCCCATGTGACGTAATATGACGCTAACAAAAACTTTTTAAATTGTAGTTTTCAGGCAAGGTTAAGCATAAATGTAGAAAAAAAACAAACCTGTAAGTTGCTCCTCAAGCAAAATCTGTTCTCACTACGTCTGATACAATGTCTCCATCTCTCAGGTTTAGTGTGGAGAACGCATACATCGATGAGAAAGAGGATGCCTGCGATGCGCTGGGAGAGATTGCCTTCAGCACTGGGTAACAGATATTTACAAAAAAGCTTTTTGTAATAAAATCTCTCACATTTCTTGTGGCATGCTTTACCTTGCGTTGCTATGGTTTCCCCTGACAGTGCTGCCTTCCAGCCCTTCTTGGAGTCCAGCTTCCAGCAGGTTTACGAGATGAGAGATGTAAGTCCCCTCTTGCTGCTCAGCCCCATCTTCCTCCTCCTCCTCCTCCTCCTCCTCCTCGGTCTAAAGTCATGTGAAGCTCCTTTTGGGCATGCACACTTCAACTTGACCTATCATGCTGTTGACTTGATGCTTTTATCTGTGTCCTCCCTCCCTAGTTTCCCCATGAGGACGTCCGCAGGGCAGCATTTGGAGCTATGGGCCAGTTCTGCAGAGCTCAGCATCTAGTGTGGAAGGAGATTCCCACTGAGGCCAACCACCAGGGTAAAGCCTCTCTTCTCACCAACTCCACTCTACTGTCAGGAAATCCATAAACAAGTGTTCTCTAAGCGTTTCAACTCCTTTTGAACTTGCCTCCTCCCTCCTGTACATGTCGCCTTCCTCCACCAGCCTTACTGAAGTTGCTGGATGTGGTGCTTCCCTGCTTTGTGGAAAGCGTTCGAACAGAGCACGAGCGCCAGGTAGTGATGGGCATCCTGGAAACAATGAACAACGTCATGAAGTCCTGCAAAGAGGAGGCTTTCAAGAACCCTGCACGCCTAAAGGAGATCAGCCATGTCATCCGTGACGTGCTCAAGAAGAAGGTGAGAACACTGACAATCATCCCACGACGGCTTTATTTACTTTTCACTCAAATCCTTTCACATTCATTATATGTGACTGTTCTTCTAACCCTCCACTATGGATGTGTTTCTGCTCAGACGGTTTGTCAGGACGGTGGCGGCGATGAAGCTGATGATGAAGAACAACAGGTTGGTTTTCCTCTGGTTGCATATTAAGGCCCAGTCATGGACATTAAAGTTCATCTTTACATGGTGAGATCTACTCCTAAGTGTCACCACATTACAGCTGTTTCCTTTCTAGAAAGGATGTGTTCATACTAATGAATATAAATCAGCATTGTTGTGGACATATTGATGTATTGGTTTTAAAGTGAATGGATAAAACATGGGACTGATCATTCAAGAGCTATGCCATCACACCGCTTCAGTCAAAATAAATAGCATCCATCGTACTCTCTGTGTGTGAGTGTGTGTGAGCTGCTTCACTGCCCAGTGACTCACTGTGCTTCCTGGTTCAGGCGGAGTACGACGCCATGCTCCAGGAGTTTGCTGGGGAGGGGATTCCTCTGGTGGCGTCGTCTGTGCCTGCAGACAAATTCTCCCCTTTCCTCAACGACCTGCTGCCTCTGCTCATGAACAAAACTGTGAGTGTGGACCGACTGACAAAGAACTTCAGTTTAACAGATCGTTTACTCACATAATCACATTTATTATCCTAGTCCTATTTTATTATGATGCTCGAACTCCTGACAGTGACTTGCTTTTTCTATTTGTTAGTCACGAGTAAATGACGAGGGTAGAATCACAATATTATAATGTTTCAAAGCGTTGATGATTTTAATCAACGGTGCATTTAATGCCTTTGATGTTTCCTTTTTGGCCAGTATCACTCTAATGATTGTATTCCTCCCTCAAAAGAAATCCTCTTGCACGGTGGCAGACCGCTCCTTCTCTGTGGGAACAATCGGAGAAATCCTGCAAGCCCTTGTGACCGCACCTGGGGGCGCGGGAGTGGCGGGCCGACTGTCCAATCGCTTGCTCCCCGTGCTGGTAGCTGGGGTGAGAGACAGTGATGCTGAGGTCCGCAACAACAGCGTGTTTGGGCTGGGGTGTCTGGCCCAGGCTGCCGGACCCATCTGTGTCACGTATCCTTCTGCGCGTTGATGTGTCCAATACATGTTAATGACATAAAGCATCACATGCAGCTGTTCCTTAATGAAGCGTTCTCCAGAGACTATCCCATGATGCTGTCTGTCTTCTCCAGCATGCTGACCAAAGAGTCAGACCTCAGGGTGATTGACAATCTGTGTGGAGCGCTCTGCAGGATGATCCACAGCAACGTGGACGCTGTCCCTCTCGAGCAGGTGCCGATTGTATATCATACATGCTGACACATATTCACAAACTGGAGATCTGCTGCTAACCTGGATAATCTTTGTGCTCGCTAACAGGTTGTGCCCGCTCTGGTGGGTCGTCTTCCCCTCAAAGAGGACATGGATGAGAACAAGACCGTGTACAGCTGCCTGGCCATGCTCTACACACACAGCCCTGCTCTGGTACTGCACACACACACACACACACACACACACACACACACACACACACACACACACACACACACACACACACACACACACACACACACACCTGGTGTTATAGTCTGTGTGTAGAGGGTTGTGTTGACATTCAGTCTCCATCAGCATACAACACACTCGGTAACTCATTCAGACACATTCTACAGTTTGTCTTTCAAGACTTTTAAATGCCCACCTCATGCCTGCCTCGTGCCTATATCAAGACACAGAGAAATTGGTTGCAAACAAAAGCAGAAATGTATAATTATACATAATTGGAGCAGCTGTTGAAATGTTTCCCATGATCCCAACAAATATATTGACAAATCTCAGGCCAATCTTTTAAACATCTTTATTACATTTTGTTATCTTTATAAAGTAGTTCAACAACACTTTGTGCATACAGAACATGTTAACTCTCTAGCTCACGCAGACTTTAGACAAACATAGTCATTTAAAGACAACAGGAAAGCTAAATATTTGATTGAGTCTCTCCCAATCTGTTCCAACGAGCTTCAATGATACATGGTGATGAATCTTTTCAGACATTGTGTGATGAACCCTGACGTTGAACATCGTAACAACAATTCTTTAAATCTGTTTCTCCTTTTCAGGTTTTGGGGCTAATGAAGCCCATCGTGGCCGCTTCCAGTCAGGTCCTCGGCAACAACAAAGTGGATCAAGGTGAATTTAGATATTGTCCCTCATTAAGCTTCCTCACCACAGATTCATATTGCTGTGTTTTTGAGTCATCTCGTAACTCTTATTGTTTCTCTCCCCCTCAGAAACCCAGAGCACGTTGGCGCTGCTGATGAGAGACTTTGCTCAGCAGCACTCTGCAGCCTTCCAAGCAGCTGTGAGCTCACTTCCTGGAGAGCAGCAGGCAGCACTCAGCGCAGCCCTCTCGTAGCGCGCTCACGTCCTTCCACTCGGGTCAAAAGCCAGCACAAAAAAAAAAAAGACGTGGGGACAGTTTGTGGCTTCTCCCAAAAATGATCTAAATATAGCACTTCAACCATTCTTGTTATCATTTCATTTGACATTTACACCTAGGAGGACTCACTTTTAATGTATTTGCTCAAACGCATGATGTGTTTAAGTTTTATTATTTTAAGAGTTACCCTCCCGTGTTGTTCCCATTGTATTCTGTTTCCCTGTTACTACTGTAAAGTGCTTCCACTATAGTCGACCTTTCTGACACGGTTTGGACTTCTGGCTTCTGCTGTCTGAGTGTGAAACATTGATCTGCTGATAAAAGTCGTTATTTGTTCCAATCTCCCAGAGTAATTCAATTCACTTTAAACTCTTGATGCTTATTCTTTCTCCTAGGGTCGCCTTACTTAAAGATATATCAGCTGATGGGGCATTCTAGCAGAAACACAGCAGTTAAAACAACTCCAAATACTTTATAGCTCACACTATATAAAAACTACTTTATCCTCAGCTCATCCTATGACTGTTTGCAGCCTCCTCTATTGGTGCTATTTCTAGTCAGCCTGTTCAAACTATTTAACAGTATACTACAACATATATTTGACAAGATATTTTTACAAATGCTACAAAGATTTAACATGATGCCACAATGCATGCCGTGCAGTTAATGTTGAGCCATTCATCCTCGCCTTGCTCTAAAAACAACACTGAGTCCTATAATAAATGCAAACTTGCATCTTAGAGTTAACAAAGGGATTTGTCGTGGAGTAGTTGCACATTAATGCTGGTATGTTGACATTAATCTGCTCTCTGGTTGGATGATGGTGACTCATCGTTCCTCAGATCTCTCGTTGCTCCTCAGTCATTTCAGGCTGCTGGTTTTCCCTGTCCAATGCCAAAGTCATCTGCACCGGGGTCAGCCCGTTGTCCCCTGACAGACAGAGAAGTCTTATTTGAAATGCATGTGCCACCTGAACCACATAGATATATCTGTATGTGCTAATAGTGGTAAATGCCACACATTCGTAGCGAGTGGAACCAGCCCTATGAAGCTTTTCACACAACTCAACTGAGAGGACACGTCAGGTCTATGATTATTAATATTATCAGTGTCTAAATCTGCCTGTTTAGACACAGTTGTTGACATCAGGCATCTTTAGCTTGTGTCACGACAGTCTGAACCAAAACGCATTCTATGCATTTCCTCATAAAGGAATGAACATCTATGATTGGACAGTTGAACAGATTTGTAAGCGAGATAAAGGCTAAGTTTATCATTAAAGTAATTCTTCATTTTAAAATGGCTTGGCTTTAGAAATGTCCGGCTTTTCTGTTGTGAATCATAATAAACTGACATTTTTGGGATTTGAGACATTTAAATTAATTTCTGTACAATCTGATTAATTGAGAAAATAAATGGCAGATAAACCGATAATGTAAATAGTCTTTAGTAACAACTTTAACAAATTCTCGATGGAGGGTCCACGGCTTTCTCTGGACTCTGATGTAAAGTATGATCTCATTGCAATGCCTCAAGCTTTAGCACCGTGTGGTGATCTCCATCACTGACAGTTCCCCTCTCTGTAGGGCCGCTGCAGCCTGAGGCCGGCTCAGGGACTTGTGGGGCAGGGTTTTGCACAAACAGAAAATAACTATTGGATAAACTATGAGCTAACACAGATAATGACAATCCATAAACCCTGAGAGCTGGAACGGCAACCTAAGATCCTGTACTGAACGAAGTGCTTACAGACCTGTGCCTCCGCTTTTCCAAGGCAGGATATTCATCCCTGTGCGACAGAAGGAGCGGTCAGTGTGGGCCTCGGTGCTGTACAGCACCTCCTGCACCTGTTTCTCTCCGGGCTTCTGGGCTTTCACTCTCACCTAGAAGAGCAAACATCATCTTGTAATCCAGACGCCCACATTTGTTTTTTTTATTTCATATCTGGACAAAAAGTCATACCTCGAGGATGGTGACCTCTTTCTCCTTCAACTTCCCTGCTTTGTTCTTAACCTGGGTCTTCTTGGTGTCCACCCACACCACCCTCTCCTTCACCTCTGACCTGCACGCAGACACACATGTTAACACATGTACATGAAATATCTTTTTAAGACCTCTCACATGAAGCAAACTCACTCTTCGATGCCCAGGTCGGCCAGTGTGGTGTCCAGGAAGGGGAACGGCTGGTGTGCCGGGTCGGGGTGCACCTCTATGGGCAGATTCACAGACATGGGGAGGTCCCACTCCAGCTCCACGCGCACCACGGTTGCCCGTGGGGTCTCCCTGCCCGCTGGTTCTCCATTGGCCTGCTCCACATCGGCCTCTTCCTCCTCCAGCAAGGTTTGTGTCTCGTCTGCTGCCAGCTTGACTTTGTGATCTCAAAAAAAAATGAAGTTTTCCTCTCCCTCTCTGTGACAGATGCTCTGTTTCTGTTCTGCTGCAGGAACAGGCTGCTGCTGGTGATTCAGAGCTCTGTCTCTTGTGATGATGGAGGAAAGTGTGAGAGTCTGATGCGTAGCCCTCTGATTTAAGCAGCCGGTGTGAATGTGTGTTATGTGCCACTCAGATGTTAGGTTTATTAGACTGTCAGGGTGGTGATGGACGGGCGGTCTTTGCACTGCCCAGGTGTCGTTGTTCATCAGTCTGGGTGACGTCAGTGGCCTTAAGCACTTTCATCTGTGATCAAACAACTGAAAACGTAATGCTTTTTAAACTACACTTCATATTTGTTTTTAAATTGGCTTTATAACAATGTTCCAGAGGTGACATCAAGTTTATTTCTGTGTTATGAGGTGATTCTCTCCACCATACATCTACACCTCCACTCATTTGTCTCCCATTTTATCATTTAAATGAAATTGAGGATGACACATGGATCATTCACAGCACAGCGTCACATTTTCAGCTTTTGAAAAATGTGTTCTTGTTCTTACTTTACAGGGGGACACAAACATGGGGACACGTGTGGATCCATGCGTGTGTGTGTTGTGCTGTAGTAAGTAAGCCATCTTTTCACCACTAAACTAGCACTCTGGGCCCAGCATGTCACATTCCAGGGACAGAGGACTCAATAAATCCTCTTCACTGCGGAGGGATACCGATGATGTAAAGGCTGGGGAATGTATAGAGCGAAAGGCAGAACTAAGCATCAGGGTATGGTAGCTGATTAAAGCAGTGTATTTCCACTAATAATGTCCTTTTTTTAGCACTTGATTATGTAAAGGGTCCCCATTTTGTATTTCCCTTAGCTTTATAGCATCTTTCTGCTTGTTTTTTGAAGCTCAAATCAGATTTTAGCCTGGTTTTCTTCACTCTAAAAAAAAGCCCTAAAACTCACGCAGTTAGCTACAACAACACCTGCTGAATATAAAGCATTTAATAGCCAAATGTCCATATATTCTGACTACAATCCAGGCCAAATGCTAATGTTTTTCGAGCTCAACCGGATATTTTAAAGATAAAATGACAGGTTGGATATTTTCCAACAACACATTTTTCGACAAGGTGTTTGTACCACCTTTTTTGTTCCATGCGAATAACATCATGATATTTTGGCCTCAGTAGCTAGCCTGTGACCCTGCTTTCCCACCAATGTGTGTAAACAAACACTCACATTTTGTCCTTCAGTGCCAGTGATGAATTAATAGTGGAGGAGGTGGCCATGACTAACCGGCAAGCTGTTTCAAAGCAAGGCATTTAGCCCTTAACCATGTGGCTCTGTTGTGATCACAATTAGGCATTCCTTCAGTCAAAAGCTTAAGCAGGGTATATGCAGGAATCCTGAAGTCAAATGTAATACCTTTTAATTAAGACCTTTTTTAAGACCCTTTCCATACATTTTAAGACCTCATCGCCACTTTGAGTTTTAACCGTTTACATTAGCGAAACTTTACCTCACATTTACTACTACACAAAATCACGCAACTACGCAATGATTCAGGCAAACTGTAGAATACAACCTCTTTGGACCATTTATTTACTTTACATTTACTTAGTGAAAACAAGCTACAAAATGTAATACCTTGGAAAATGCCGTTTAATACTTTTTAATAGTCTTAATTTTCGCTAAATTGATTTATCAACTTGTAATACTTTTTAAGACCCCGCGGACACCCTGCTTAAGGGACAGTGTATTTCCTGGCAGAGCAACCAGAATGTGTCACAAGTAGTATCAACAAAATCCCCATTCTGCTGTGTTGATGTGAGTGAGGGTTTCTGCAGCACTGACCTCAGCTCAGTCGCAGCGAGGTGCCACATGGATCCTCTCTACATGCAGTGCATTTAACAGGCAAACACTTTAATTGTGTGGAGTTATTGGGGCATGAGGTCAGGCAGGAGTTTTCTGCCAGAGCGGCACAATATGCCGCTGTTGGAGGGGGGGGCAGTGCTGATGTACTTACAAGTCACAATTCACTGGTTTCTTTATGTGTTTCTGCACCATAAGCTTAAATTCGAGTGATGCTTTTCATGCCATTATTCTGGGATTTATCTCAGAAGATCAATATCTGTAAAAAAGAGACACCTCACTTTGCTCATTTTTCCAATTAGGGCGTAACCTCATTTAAAAATGTTTCCAGTTATCCTACTGTCAATGTAAGATGACAACATCATATGGAACATGAAAGAATTAAGTAATTTTCTCAAAAAACGGCAAAGGTTTATTAGGTCTGAATGTGGAAAAACAATTCAACATCTTAAAAAATATCTGTTATTAAGTTAATTATTAAATATCATTCACAGAGAAAATACAAAATGCACAAAGGCTTAATTTAAAATCATTAAAAAAGTTAAAAATCCATACAGAATGTACACACTTTACATGTTCAGATGTTAAACACTTTAACAACAATAAATACAATTCATTTAGTAACACTAATAAATTCATTTGGTATAAATATATTTAAATAAAACTATATGAACAATACAAAACAGATTAAAATGGTTAAAAATGTCTGCTTAAAACACCAGTGAAAAGCAAATAATGCAGTTCAATGTTTCACCCGTATGAGTATTTTAACAATTAATATAAAAACATTTAACTTGTGTGATGTGTTTTTTAAAATGAGTGGCTCTGATGATCTCATGAGTTACCGAAAGGCAAAGGTTCTCATTCATTCATTCATTACATCCATCAATATAAAAAACTGTTCCTCAGCAGGTCGAGTAACAGTGTGTGTGTGAGCATGTGTGTGTGTGTGTGTGAGTGTGTGTGAGCGTGTGGGAGAGTGTGTGTGTTCAGGCGTGTTCAGGCTGCAGGGCTTATGGTGATGCCACTGTAGGGCTCAGTCTGTGCTATGGTCACATGTCCAGCAGACAGCAGCTCTGTAGAACAGGAACATCACAGAATCATCAACATGTTTGTATCATCACTGTTTGTATGTAATTCATTATTAGGTCATCAATGCTTGTCAATATCTTAATTGTCATTAAACGTGCGTGCTCACCCAGCAGTTTGTAGAGTGTGTGAGCTGCAGTGGCGCGGTCGGCCTCTCGGGACACCAGAGAGTCAAAAGTAACTTCTCCAAATCTTTGCAGTCTGGAGGAGATCCAGCTGGGAAACACAAGCAAGGTGAGCAGTGCATCATGGGATCCAACCTCGAGGACTTGTATGGACAGTCACATTAGAATACCTACCACCCATCAGGGCTTCGCTAACTTTGAAAATGATATATTTCTTCTGTTTTTTATTCAACACCATCTTGGCTTCAGGAAAACCTCAAAGCTGAAAGGCTTTTGCTAAAGTCTTGAGTGTGTGTGTTGTAAGGAGTACCTCAGCATGTCCCTGCTCTCTGGGCCAGTCTGAGCCTCGGGCATCTCGATGTTCTCCTCTGCTATTGGCTCCATTTGTGCCTGGGACTCCATATGTGGAGACCTAAACACACACACACACACACACACACACACACACACACACACACACACACACACACACACACACACACACACAGTGATCTCTTTCTATATCCATGGAGCTGTGCCTCTGTCTATCCCCCTGAGACTCACCATCTGCTGACGGGAGTGATCACATCGGTGATGGATCTGTCGTCCCGTGACATGTCCATCAACGTATCTAATGCAGCTGTAGAGACACAAACATATAGAAACACAAAGTCATGTGACCGTAATGTAGTTCCTTTATAACATAACGTTCTTGGGAGTGCATTTACGCTTCAAAAAGCAGGACAGTGTGTGTGTGTGTGTGTGTGTGTGTGTGTGTGTGTGTGTGTGTTTGCCACCGAGCTATTTTCCGCAATATTCTAAAATAATGAAAACTGCTTTCTGTGTGGGGAGCCCTTGCGACGCTACCTTCCAGGTCGGCTTCCAAAAAAGACGTCATCACTGCACCAATCTTTTGTGCAGCCAAAACATGATTTAAAATACTGACATATTGTATGAGAGGGGGGAGAGGAGGGAGAGGAGGGAGAGGAGGGAGAGGAGGGAGAAGGGGGAGAGGAGGGATGCTTACATGAGCCGTCGGCGGGTTGCAGTCCTGACTCACTGGATATCTGAGAGAGAGGGTCAGAGCTTCATGAAAGAGAATAATGTAGCACTCAGCCTGTGACCGCAGGCTAGCTGGCTAACCTTTATTATTACAGACACATCTTCACAAATACCCTCAGATTTGAGCATGGCACTAAAGCTTAATAAGAAATGCCATATTTTATTTTCACAGACAAAACTTCAGGACATGATATACAGTAGAGGCAGGGGCTTTAAAACAAGACTGCTCTAAAAAGACCACCTTCACACACCTCTCTCATGCTCGACTGCCTCCTCTTCCTCTCTGCCCTCAGTATTTCTCTGTCCTGCTCTGACCCCCCTCTCGCCCTCTCCTCCTCATCTTCCTCCTCTCCTCCCCCGAGTCCAGGCAGGGGGGTGAGCAAGGCACACTGTTTCCATAGTGACAGGAGGTCAGCATTGACGAGGGCTGTGGAGGGGTCAAAGGGCAGGTCAGGGTCAGTGTTTGATCATTTCTACACTAAAGCTGATGTTATGAATTTGTGAAAAGGTACAAAGGAATGTGTTGTATCATTACCAAACAATGTGTGTTTGGGGAGTTACACCTTCTTACTATGTGTTGTCTCTGATTGGACATCAAGTTCGAATCTCACCTAAACATTTTAATTCTATAATTGATAGCCGTTGAGACTTATTTAAAGAGCCTGTGACACGAACCCAACAACTGTTGTGCAATGAAATAGTGGGCTACTAGTAATCTGGAACCGTCAGTTTAAAAAAGAAAAAGCGATACCGTTCCGATAAATATCAATAATTTCGAACATCGCGGGAAAATTCCTTCGACTCATTTTGAGGTTTTGGGGGAAGCCGGAAGTGACGTCAATGCGGGAACGCTTCACTGTGCGGCGAGAGAGCCAAACACGGACAAAGTGTGTTGTCATGCGTAGAAATGGTGAATTACTGAGTTTAGGCACGTTAATAACGTTTTAATGAAGTTGACTACAGTATATTCATATGCGTGTTCATGTCAATTCGGCGAACATAAACATAAATGATCGTGGTGAAGATGATGATTCAATTAGGATTAAAAATCGGTAGTGAGAGCTGCTGAATTTCCTCCCGTCGNCTCACCAGCTAAATCCCTCGTCAGTTAAATGCCATTTTACGTTTCCTTACTACACGATACAGTATTTATTATCATTATAGTATTACTATTTTGGCGATTAGATAAAATATATATTATATTTGATGCAACTTTAGTTACATTTCCATGAGTTTTCCAAAACTTTTGGGAAAAATATTGTTTTCCAAAACTTTTCCAGGGCCTGGAATTAGCATTTTGAATTTCCATGACTTTTCCAGGTCTTTAATGACCGTAGACCCTGGTAATATGTGTGGATACATGAAGATGAATTCACTGATTAGAGAACATGTATTCACTATGTTCCTAACAGGAGTGGAAAAAGCGATAAGTGGGCCAACATCCTCTTTTGGAGTCTCAGCTAATGAACTGACCCAATTATAAATCCTCTGAAGATTATTTGATTATCTTGACTGGAAACATGTAAAATGTTACCGAAGCGACTATCACAAATCATAATAATTCTAATTCCTAAATAATGTGGGTCATATTTACACAAAGTGTCACCAAGCAGGGTGGAAGCATCCAGAGGAATCCTCTCATTGCACAGTTATAAACATCGTTATAAAGTCAGTTATGTTCAGGTGAGGCTGCTTCCAAAGGATTTATGATATGTTTGTTTATGACAAGTCTCACCCTGATCGTCCAGTGTGGCGTTGGGACCGGTCAGCAGGGAGTGCTGTGAAGCCGCCTCTCCATTCACATACATTTGCTAAAAATATATAACAAATGTATCATGACAAGGCAGAATACTAACATAAATGTATTTATCATAAGTGTGGACTGAGTCTGAAGAACACAGCATAGTAACAAACAGAATGTGTAAGGAAACATGATACAGAGGTTATTAGTAGGGCTGTCCCGAATACCATTTTTCGGGCTCTGGATATTTGGTAGTAATCAGCGGCAAATATTCGGCAACCGCTTCAATACGTGCATTTCGGTTTATTCACGGCATTCATTTTGTTATTCTACAGTATTGTTGTTTTATAGTTATTTGTTAATGTATACAACCCAATTTGTGTTCTTCAAAATTGAAAAAGATATTGCATTGTGTTTGTTACTTTTGTTGCAGTTGTATTTATGTCTTAAGTGTAATTTGGCTTGAAGTTGTTGTTGCTATGGAAACAACGTGACGGAGATTAACGGAGAAAAGTCCTATCTACATATAAAGACGGAGAAAGTAAACGATAAAGTTTATGGTTAAGTGTTAGCACCCCCCGAGGCACAAGCGCTTACGTTGATATTGGAGATTTCAATCAATTCAATTAAAAAACGAAAAAAACAAAACGAATAACGAAATTGAAACCCGAATAGTACTCCAACCAACGAATATTCATATATGGTACAGCCCTAGTTATTAGTATTGTTTTCTTCCTCCTGTCTGATACCTGATGCACTTCCATATTTAAAAAAAAGTTGAAATTCAAAAGCCAGACACACAGCTGTTTCTATTGTGCATTGTTAAAGGCACAGTCCAGTTAAGGGATCCTTTACAATTTATGATAGAGTCCAATCAATTATTTTCACATCCTTGCCACCATGTTATGTTCTGGTACACTTTGAATCTTCTGTGATTAAAGTCCCTCATGGTATTCCTACGATGAAAGATTACAGGGAGGACAAAGTCCAGCCGTGTGTACAAAGTGATTCACTGTTCTCCTTATACCAAGGGACAGTATGGAGGGAAATTGCACATATTTTGCTAGAATGGGAGTGACCTCCATAAAACAACGCCTCACTTAAAGTAGTTCATGGTTTATCAATGATTGATAATAAACACTGGGATATTTTCAGTTTGTAATGTCTGAGGTGTGGGTCGAAAAACAAATAATGTTTGACACCACCAACAGGTAACATCACAAGAGCATATCTTTAAGCCTATATGGCCGCGTAGAGGCTGAATACGGTATGTTTACTTTAGATAGGTGTGGCATTGACGGTGTGTTTGTGTGAGCCAAAGCCTCAATTGTACTTACGGGCAAAAAGGGCTTGCCTTACCGTCATTAAGATGCGGGAATATTTCAGTTTGTCTTAGACATTATTGTTATACATGAGTACAGGATACATGAGACAGACATCAGATTATTGTGGGATATGCACTTCCGGGTGTAGATATTGTTGTTGTACCTGGTGTGTTTTATAGGGGCTGGGCAGTTGGTGTAATGCCATGAGGCCGAAGAAAGGGTCCTGAGCTCCTTCCGCCTCCTCCATAATATACAGGTTTTCAGGCACATCCAAGGCCAACCTGCCAGAAAAGAGTGAATATGACTTATCAAACTATTGAAAATCACACGCTTCGGGCTGTGCAGGCTAATGTAATGCTATGCACACTTTTATCTGTCTGTTGGTTTCATGACATGATAAAATAATACTAGAGTGAGTTTCATGCACAGCATCTATAGAGTGCAGAATGTAGGAAGATATATTGCATCTGCAGGAGAGCTCATACATTACCGCCGCTAAATGACACAGCTTATTAAACATTTACGAGCCATTCTTCACATGAAAGAAGCTCAATTTGTCCATCACGACTCACGCGATAAAACTCTACCATCTCTTCACAGGTTTTATTCCCCAAAACAATCCCCCTTCATAAATATTCCACTACATGCTTATGAGCTCAGATTTCTCTAACACATATAAAACCTCTGCACAGCTTCACATTTTAGATGCCCTAGGATACAAAACAGTCTTTCACTGCGCATGTGTGTGTGTGTGTGTGTGTGTGTGTGTGTGTGTGTGTGTGTGTGTGTGTGTGTGTGTGTGTGTGTGTGTGTGTGTGTGTGTGTGCAGACCTGTCAGACTCAGCCATGTCAATGTAAGTGCATCTTTTAGAGCGCAGCAGGCGGTCTATGGTCTGTTGAATCTCCGCTGGAAAACAGGAAGACAAATATGAAAAGTTTCAAACACACCTTTTAATAAGTGCAGGTACTTCCTGTAGAAACAGAAGTAGAGGTCATATTGAGGTCAGGGTCTTAAATATTTGACATGGCAAATCTAATGAAGGTCATGTAACCATTCTTTCGTTTCACAACAAGAGGAGTGGACAATGCATCCTAGAAATACATTGTTATAATTATCTAAGGTAATTTATAAAAGATAATTATGTATAAACTCAGGGTTTATTGAAATCCACCTACTAGTCTGGACTAATAAAATAGTGGTATAATTTTCAAAGATCATATTAGGAAACTGGGAAGCCATGCTTTTGAAATACAGCATAAACACATCATGCTCTCTAAATTGTATGTGACAGTTTTGCAGGTTCCTATTTTATTCTACTTATTGTTGAAATGAAATACCATCGCTGAAACAGAAGGTGGATGCTTTCTTGGCATCTCCTGCGCTTATCATTATGCATTGTATTTCACTGTTATCATCCTCCGTGACAACAGCATGATTGTGAATCTGTCGGGCGCAATATCAATGTCAGTGTGTAATTTAAGAGCAGATGAATAGGAACTGTTCAGCTGTGTTTGATGATATTGCATTCATTAGTGCTATATTGGCTTCTTAATGAGACTTGCAAGGGGGGATCTGAGAAAATTCATTGTGCATTTAGGGCTGACAGAGACAACCGGTGTGCTGTGTTTTCATATTTTGGCTGAGCTTATCTTGGAAAGCCGCCTGAAAAAAACTGTTCGTGCTAAACTAAAGATTCTTGCTGCTTGACTGCATTTTTTAACATCTAAATGCTGGCACAGTAACTGAACAAACCATATTTCTTTTGTTATGTCTTATCTTGCAAAAGTAAGTCAAAAAAAATTTATTTTCACTTTCACTATGCCTTAAGTGAACGTTAGTGTGTGTAGATAATGTAGCTTGGACAATGATTATGTTACTCTTTTTTTTAACTGGTCTTCTCCTCTTACCCAGCAAGTAGCCACACTGCCGGTGGTAGACGACGACCACCCCGTACTGCAGCTGAGAGGACAGGTAGAGGGAGAAGCGAGGCCTCGGGAGGGTCGGCTGCAGTGGAGGAACCTGAGCTGTCACATAGTCCAGAATGTCCCCACTGTATTGTTGAGACATTTAACAAAATCAATGATGCAATTTAACATTGTATGTCAAGTCAAACCGGATTTAGGGCCAAACCTAATGATCATTTTCATTTAATTTAGATTTTGTCCATCCCAGTTTCTGAAGATCCAAGGTGATGCCTCTAAATGTCTTGTATGGTAATTCCAAAACAAAAATATATTCAGTTTAACACAATATAAAACAGAAAAGCAGAACATCTCCATAATTGAGGCTGAAAACAGCATTTCTTTCTAACATGAAATATTATCATATAGATGATGGTGATTCAATTGTTCGATTTATGTTGTATGAATTTAGGTTCAAACTCTGGTAGGATTAGCTTTACTGCTAACTATGCTAACCTAGCTGCTGATAGCAAGCTGCTAAAGATGCATTGTAGCACAATGATAAACTTTAACCTGATTTAATGCTGTTTTACAAAGTAATATGACTTTAAGATTGGCGGAAGTGAGATATGGGTAGCTGATGGTAACAACAATGACTATACTTCTATCATTCACAAATCAAACACATCTTTTATATTACTTAATTGCTTGCTAGCATTCTTACCATGTTCTCCCAACATTGACGTTGAGAAGCTCTCTGCGGGTTATCTTGATGCCTCTGGTTGCTGCTAACCTGAATAAGACAAACACATTTAGTTAGAAGACAATATAAAAAATAACATATTGTTGACAGTTTATTCTGTCATGTAATTTAGTTAGCTTAAGACTCCTTACTTTTGTAATATAGTATATTTAATACTAAAAGCTAATGAGCTAGCTTCTTAAACACTCACCAAACTGTGGAAAAACATCCAGTGTGGCGCTTGAGGACATCTGGGTAGAAAAACATTTTTTTTTAGATCAGGCAGAGTATTTGAAGGAAAGAGTTAAAAGGGTGTAGGTCTGTAGGAATTTATTAAGCTAATGTAAAATATAACAAAGACTTCTAACTTTCACCGCGATTTTGTTCCCGCTTCAGATCGCAATGGACCAATCAGGTTGAAGATCCATCACATTCGAAAATAAACACTCACGATCTATGCTCCCGATGCGTTCAATGACCTCACGAAAGTCGTACACTTGACTGTTAGGTGTTAAATTGCATCATTCCATTATTTACAATTTTCACAACTTATCTGTTGTCTCTCTGATCGGTATGAAAAGAGTCACCTGGTTCAATGCTGCTGTCCCATATTCCAGCTTTTCCTTGTAAACTGATGCGGGCACAGTTTTAATTTTTATTTAAATATCTTGTTTTTATTAATATATTCCTTATCATTTTGGATGTATTTTATTTTTGCTTTAGTCTTTATTACTTGGACATTATTTTATTCAGTTTTTGTATTATGCTTGTTAAATTGTGAAAATAAATAAAGTGAACGCATTCATTTTTACAACACACAGTGACATTGACACAGAATTTAATTGTGACATTTAATTTGGGTGATGTTCCATGCATATACCAAGTATTTTAAAATACATTTATTGAATTTATTTGGGCAAGTAGAAATATAAGTTATGTGTAATTTTTGTTTTTGTAAATATTACAGTTTCTATTTTTACCATGATTTTTACCCAGTTAAAAGCAGAGGAAAGCGTGACGTCACCCTCCATATGGGTAGTGGTGAGTAATTGGCCACTCCTCTGGCAGTAACGTGAACGTCGGGTGGTGGAGCCTGATTGAAGCGGCTCATAGAGGAAACTACAGCAGAAGGAAACACACTCTGTCGGCGTTAGTTGCTCAATTTTAGCAGAGCAATCCCTTTAAAATGGCGTACAACAGTCCGTACCGAGCTGCGCCGCAAGTCAACGCACCTCCGGACCAGACTTTTCTGTGGAATATCTTCCAGAGGTGAGTGGGGGAAAGCGGGTTTGTCCGACCGCCTCTCACTCAGCCCCGCAGTGAGAACCGCTGACGTGTGGCGCGGAGAGGAAGAGAGGAGCGCTGGAGGGAAATATTTAATTCAAAGCTCGTTGTTTTTTACTCCAATGTCCTTCTAACTATTTTTGCACCGCATTTAAATTAGTGTTTTGTGAGGTCTTCAGTTCCTGGTCATAACATGCACAGTGTAGCTACAACAAATAGCTCATATAGCTATCACCCCGCTTGTGTGTCAGTGTCACAGAGCTTTATAATCGACTTTTAAGGAAGTGCCAGGCAATCAGTGAGCTGTCTCCTACAGCAAGGAGAGTTGGCAAACTGGGGTCCAAAGACCTCCAGGAGTCCTTGAAATCCTTTCTTCTGGGTTCTTCCAGCTAAATTCAATTTGAGTATATCCATTTATACATACAGATGTGAGAGAATATTTCATGAATGGGTCTTTGAACTGCATGTGTCTGCACCATATCTGCAGCAGTAAAATCAAATCCTCTCGAGATGGGGTTTCCTCAAATATTCTGACAGTTGTGTGTCTTTATGACGCCACTTTTTATGGGAGGCTGCCATAAAGAGAGTGGAAAGCTCTCTCACACAATACATAACCATACTATGTCTTATTCTTCCTTGAGCTGATGTAACAGTATCAGTGGCACTGAAATTCATCAATTTCACTACAGCCTGAGTCAAAAGTGTGTCAGCAGCTGAGAAGGTCGCAGTAGTAGGCAGAGAGGGAAATACTTGATATGCTATGACCCCTGGTAATAGTAAGCTATAGAGTTATGTAATACTGCAGTTTTCTGCTGCTTTGCTTCTCACAACATTGAGATTGCATGCATTGCAAGGTTTGTAGCAGCCTTAACAAATTATTAATGTATGGCTCAAAACCTCAGGTTGCATCTACACATTTTGTCTCATATCTTTTAACATCTCTCTTACATTCCTAATCTTGAATCCACAGGCACGGAAACAGCACCTAACATGACATCGCTTTACGTCATATATGTATAAGATAATGTGAACAAACACAAGTTACCTCTCACATGACAAGCATTGTGCAGCCTCATCTGCTGCCTCCTGGAAAATATCCATCAGAGCAGTGCTGGAATTCCCTCAGTCATGTGACCAGAGTCAAGAGAGCATAGTTGAAGTGGGAGGACTCTCATCTCTGTGTCACACACACACAGAAACACACACACATTTAGCAATGTATGACTCACCGTCCAACTGTTGCACCGTCTTCTGGTATCCATTTAGTTGAAGCCTTACCTTTGAACTCCCTTATTCTGTCTAATCATAATGACAGTGGGACAAACATGAGTCATTCAATCTCTGTGGGCTTCAATGTAGACTGTAGTCGTGCTGTATTTGTCATCTAAATGTTGTCTATTTTTAAACGTATTAAACTCCATGACTTACCACTTTATGAATCATGAGGTAGTCATTTTTTACTTGCTTTTGAATGAGTGACGTTGGTATGTCTACCCAACGCTTCAAGAGTCAAAAACAACTTCAGTCGGATTTAGATCACAACACAGATTTGTTTGCTGTCTTTGTATATACAGTCTATGGTTGCTATGCAGGTAAAACATATTGTCTAATACTGCTTGATGAATACTGATCATTTTGAAATGACAGCATATTCAAACTTGTTAGTAACAGATTACAACATGTAGGAAGAACATGTGGCTTGTCTAGAATGAATTGAAAGTACAGTAAAGTTGATGTGATAACTGTCTCACCTGAAAACAGACTCATTATTTAATCCACAACTTAAACCATGGGTGAAAAACTTTATTACAAAAAGTAGCCATGGAAACTGACTGTTGTGCAGCAGGATTTCCCTGGAAGGGTTTGTAAGTGCGGCTTTAGTTTTCTCCGCTATGTGAGCCAGAATGACATCGTTTAAAATATGGAAAGTAGGGCGAGCTTTGTTTGCGAGCCTTATTCCAACGTGGTTGCTCAATAGGAAACAGTGAAACATGGGAAAAAACTGAACCATGGTGTTTGATGTCCTCCTGCTGTTTCACCTACAAGTTCTGTGCCTGACAGCGTGAAGATGGACGCACCAGATGTCTGTGCTTCCCGGCACGAGGGAGATCTAATGATGTTTCACTTTTTAGGGTCTCTTATGTTAAGTCTGGCGAGGTTACTTCCCCTCAGGCTGGATGAGATGGGAGGAGAGGGAGAGAAGGGGAGAGCTTATGCTACATAGTACACATACTTCTTTGAGTTAATCAATCGGTGCTTGGTGAAGGCAGGGTAGCCCCACTGCCTTCACCAACCCAACCACTCCTCACCTTCAGCGTGTCAAAGCTCTCATTTATGGAGGCATGTTTGGAGCTGTTTTTCTCCCCGAGGAGAGCAGTCAGGTGGCCTTGTGTTTGTTTTTCTTTATTTAAGTATGGAAAGTAAAGCGAGGAGTACACATAGGCTTATGGCTGATCACTGTAGAGACATGGAGATATATAACCGCACGTAAAGAAACCCAGCCCACAAAGTCAGCACTGGGCCGGGTCTGAGGTTTTATTTTGTAGGCCGGGGTTCCCCATCCCCCTCTGCCTTCTTCTTCTATGCTGGTATTTGGTGTGTGTGTGAGTCAGGTTGAGCCAGGCAGCTTGCTGAGGACCAACTGAGTCACTAGAAGTTTGACTGAGCTACGTTTCATACTTCAAGGCCTGTTACAGCCTGCTGTGACACAAGATTTCTATCGGCATAACTACACTCTAGCTATGTTCGTCTGACTAAATAAAGAACCTTGAATCTTGTTATTCATGACACAGTCTAGTCACAGTTGTTACTCTGTTCTATGAGTTTTGTAAATGTATCTTAATAGCTAACTTTCGTGTACTAAGGGACATAGTTTAACACTTAAAGACACACATATTTCAAAAGTAATGTAGTTGTTTTTGAAACTAGATGCTCTTACAGTTTTCTTATATCTTTGTCGTGCATCTTTTAACTGAAGGCTTTCCCTCATGCTTGCTCATTCCTGGATGTTCAGAACACTTTTTAAAGCTCTATTCTGACTGATCAAACACAAGCAGATAAACTAAACTCCTGGAGGTTATTGAAATGTATACACAACATTGCATCATCTCACTAATCTACAAGTTTATTTGCTTTCATTCAACTCATGGATAAGAGGTGTTTAATGATCCTTTTGAGACAATGGAGACTAAAAATAGAAGCCTCTCAGATTTTACCATACCAGCCTGTTCCTCTGACCTTCCTTTAGACACTTAAGTGTGGCTTTGCCGTCATCTGTTGGATTTTCTTCAGCCCCTCCCTGGAATATATGTAGTTGTACACTCAAGCCCCTTTTCAGTTATTCCTTTAAATACTGACACAGAATTAAAAATGATCTCTGTGATAATAAATGAGTCATTGAATTCATTTGTCTTGTAGAAATGCCAAACATGTTCTGAGGAGGCGTTTGGCGCAGTGGCTAGAGCGTTGGTGTTCGGATCAGGGTAGCAATGGTTCAAACCCCACTGCAGTCAGCATGTCGTTGTGTCCCTGAGACACTTCACCCCAAATTGCTCCTGTGGGGATTGTCCACTGTATTGAGTATGGAAGTCGCTTTGGATAAAAGTATCTAACAAGTGACATGTAATGTTCTGCTTCGAGCCTCTATAATGTATTTCCACTTGAGTGTTATCGGTAACTGTAAACTGAATGACTTTGATTGTAAGTCTGACTTCCCCTTTCCTAATGAATCTTTTTATACATTATTTGAAATTCAAATAATGTATAAAAAGATTCATTAGGAAAGGGGAAGTCAGACTTACAATCAAAGTCATTCAGTTTACAGTTACCGATAACACTCAAGTGGAAATANAGGGGGCTGAGCTCTTGCGGGAGATTCTACCGGCAGCTACCGTCTAAACTAAATACTGCCGTGATGAAAAGCCATATCGGGGATTATCAAGGATTCTTTCTGAAACAGTATGGAGCTCAAAGGCTTTCTCTCTCGTTGCCGGTTATACAACGAGGTGAGTTCCTTTTTATTTCCTGCTTCTTCACACACATGCTCTCCAGTACAGGTTAGCTCTGAGTGTTAGCGATGCTAATGTAAACACCGACCATATTATGTCCAAAACAGTCGGGTATTGTTTCTGATAGCAACGTTTCTGATAGGGCCGTGGGTCCACATTTCAGATATTACGTCATATCGGACGCAAATCTGGATCAGTTCCGTTGTAGCCCCGTCTTTAGAGATTTGGGTACGGAGGAAAAGAGAGAGGGTTTTATTTTCTGACGCTGCGTGAGTTCCCTGACACACCGAGGACACATATTCATGTATAAAAGACATCAAAAAGTGCATTTTGCATGATAGGTCCCCTTTAAAATATTTTAAAAGCAATAGCAGAAAATGAGCCAGGATTTTATTGTAAAAAAAACGACATCCTCTACATTCAAAACATATGTTGAGGCACAGTCAGCACATGACAACTGTTTTAGGACTGCACACAGATCAATATTTGGAGTGAGAGGGAATTGGCTGCTCCATTTCGAGACAAACTTTCCCTGTTCTTGCTGATGCTCTTTTCTCCCGTTATTAATGTCTGCAGGTTTCCACTACAGCAGCAGTGACCCGAGCCAGAGATAAGTGTGTGTCTGTCTCCAGATTACTCAAACGGTAATGAATTTATCAAGTTGTCATGGAGAGGAGGCAAATAAATAACAAAGAACAACGAGGGGGTTGTGTAGAATTTGGCCGTGTCACGGTCAGCGGCTACTTACAGATGATGGAGCGCACCGTCACTGGGTTGAATGGAGTCCATGTGCCTGTGAGACAAGAGAAATACAAGGTTAGAAACAACAACACAGTAAAACAGACTAGTGGGTTGATTGGTATCCAATGTAAGAACAGATATGAAATGACTTCCTGAGATTAAAGACCGAAGATAGGTGAGAAAACAACAGATAATCCAGCTTCAGAATTATGATGGGAAAAAAGGTCATATGCTACGTTTTCATTAGAGATTTGGAAGATTGCACAAAGACTGACAAGCACAGAAACTGAGAGCAGCTGGTGTTGCCAATATTATCTGACATATTGTAACAACCAGAAATGTAAACACCGGTAGTCACTCACGGTAACGCCAACCAACAGCGAATAACTGGCTGTGTGGGCGTTACCGTGAGTGACTACCTGTGTTTACATAGTAAGTCAAACTGTCACAATATGACACCTCTCGGCTAAACTATAGCATAAAAGCAGAGTTTTGATCAGGAACGATCTATCTTTTTGTCTTCAGTTTAGTAAAGAAAATAAAGTCTCTTCAGACAAATTTAGATAAGTGAAAAGGACATTTAGTAGTAATATTACATCTTAGAATACAAATATATAATAACTTGATATCCAATGGAAGCCAGTGCAAGACTGCAGACATCATGATCTATCTTTAAAGGGGCCCCAATATGATAGTTTTCTGTTTCATATATTTGTATTTTGTGCCTGACATGTTTCCATGCTTTTATGTTCAAAAAGCTATTTTCTCCCTCTGTCTGAACGCAGAGCCCAGTCTGCTCTGATTGGTTAGCTGGTCGGCTCTGTTGTGATTGGTCAACGGCTTAGAGATGTCCCGCCCCTTACGTGCAATGTGTTGAAGTGCTAGCCAATAGAAGTGCGAGTCCTACATATAGATGTCACTATCTTGTGGAAGTAAACAACGGAGTCCAATTGAGGCATTTCAGGCATTGGTCTTGTATTGGTTGACACTGTGTCAGTGAAGAAACAATCGTACTGATGGTGCACAGTGGGTCGTGTGCAGTTCCCACAGGAGACACACACACACACACACACACACACACACACTGATAATGCATCCTAGATGTCAAAAACACATATAGGAGAAAGTGAGATATGAATCTAATCTCACCAGGAAGTTTAAATCCAGTGACATCCTAAAATCTTATCACAACAGAAATAAAACGCAAGTGGAAGTTGTTAAAACAAACGACTCAAAAGCAGTTTGCCACATTGTATGTCTCTTTTTACGCATGGGGAAAACTCTTTAATCTTGTGAATGTGAATATAGTGTCATTTATATGAGCAGGAAAAGACTGACTGGGCTTTAGCTCTGCAGCATTTTATACTTTATAGCTTTCTCTTCACACTCTCAAGACGCTGAGATTTATCTGGCCGTCGGGATCCTTGCTGACTCACCATCTCACTTTATTACAGAGGCCCGACAGTTCAGGAGCAGAAATAAAGACTAGTGAGGAAGCAGGGAAGACACAAGAGGAGAGAACAATACAGAGAAGGCAGAGGAGAGATGGCAAAGGCAACAAAAGAGAAGACACTAGGAGACGGGAAGAAGCACAAAAGCTTTGCAGTTTAGTTTCTGTTGCAGTAACCTGAACACTTCTGTCTACTTCTGCTGACCTAAGATTCATCACTGCAACTCTATCTGCAAACCCCCCCAAACAACGGCAGACTTTTAGATTCTTATTCACACTGTGTGGCTTTTAGGGCCATGTTTTGGCCAGAATCTGGGCATAGGATACGTATCAAATTGTTATGAATCAATATATTGCCATACTTTAAGATATGATTGGCTTTTTTAAATCCCCTCAAAAAGTCTGTAAAAGTGCCCAAATAAATTATAAAAAGAGGCAGGAATGGCTTTAAGACGCCTCAGGATTTTACGATGCTAAATATATACTCCAGATTTTGTACTTGAATGTTCAAAGAAGGCACTCAACATTTCCTTCCTCTTCCTGGGTTTTGTTTTATTGATGAGCGAGGCTGTCTGGGACTGGGCCCCAAGGCTCACACTGACGCTGGGGTTTGGGCCAAAATCTATATTGCTATCCTCTCTATTGGAGTGGGGATCTAAAGCAACAAAAATGAAGTATTAGAAGTGTGACGAAAACCTCATGTCTCCCATAAGTTTTTTTTATTTGTACCATTTTCTGACCAAATTAAAACAATAAAGTTCTTTAGAAACTATACAGTAACTATGGAATGAGTTTCATGAATTTTAAAGGTCTTCTCATTTAAATCCGACCACACCGGGATGCATTATATTAGTTAGGTCTATAAACACAGATTTAATGGCATAAACTTTGCCAGACACTAGTGCTGCATTCAGGTGCTTTTTATTAATTTGTCTGGTACTTGGTTGATGACCGAATAACTGCAAAACCAATGAAAGGCCCATCGGACCGAGTTTTGCTTTTTGCTTAATGCTAATTAGCCAGTGTTAGCACACAGAGTGTAACACAAGGTAAACATGAGCATGTTTTTCTACTGCAAATGCGTGTTACTTATTAGCATGTGTACTTTAATAAAGACAGTTATAAGATAATATCCATCAAAGTCTGGCTGATTAATGAGTCTATTTCTACTTTACTGGTGTCTGACCATGACCAAACATTTACAGATTCAAATTAGATGACAATACCCACAGATTAAACAGAAAAAGATACAGAGACATCCCAAATATGCTTGTCATGTCTGAATAAATTATGCTCTCGCATTGGCACCATCAGCAAAATGACCAAAGGCAGAGAACAAGCTGTGACCTTCTCACTGAAACACACACACCAGTAGAAAGCTGTGATGTCACCTATGTATGCCAGACAGACTGCGGCTGCCCAGTGTGAGGTGGTCATACTGGTTGAGATGTGTGTGTGCGTCTGCATTTGCAAACTGGCACAATACACCCTCTGTCCTGTCCACACACTGCGCTCTCTCACTGGGGGTGAGGTTGAGAGAGAGAGAAGTGAGAGGGAGGAGGGGCGAGAGGAAATATAGGAGGTGAGAAGAGAGGGAGGCTGCTGGAAAAACAGGGTGGACAGACCGCAGCGTATACTAACACATATAACGGCTGTGCTGGAGCTCAGTGACACACTTGTACACACACACGCTTGACTTTAAACACAAACACATTCTCAGCTACACATCTTAAGTAGATTCTCAGACTTTTCCCAAGGTAACGGTTTGACTTTCAGATGTAAAAGAAAAATAATGAATTATACTTAACAATAATGAACTTTAAGGTAGGAGGAATCAAGGGACGTGCATCATCTTTACCAAATCATCATCACCTTGTCTTCCTGGTGCTGACATTTATATTTGGACAAAGTGGGAGGAAAAATTATGTCCAGAAGTTTGGAATCACCTGTTCACCCATGTGTCTTACCTCTTAAGAATAGTAACTAACTAGCCAATTTGATCAGTCATTTGATCAGTCAGCTGGTTGATGCATAGCATGTCATGTGTGAGACAGACCAGCAGGATGGGATCATGAATCTAGTCACTAATAAACAGTGCCTCAAACTGTAAGCAAACACTTAAAGTGTAAACCCCAGTTAGTGAATCCACGAAGGTTCTCATCCTCTATTAACTATAACAGACATAAGCAGGTTGCTTGCTGTTAAATACCAACCAACTATGTGCAATATGTGCTATTTGTGCAATATATATGCCGTTAATAACTTTGCAAAATATACCTGGCTGCTAAATCCTAAGAACTGTTACAGGATGTGTATTTTGTAAATTGTGTAACTTTTTATTTTATTCAATTTTGTATTATATATTAACTTTTTTTTTACTTTAATACTTTTTATGCATGTAACATTATGTAACATTAAGCTCTCTTTGGCTATTTTTCTGCTGTAACAACGTAGATTTCCCCTCTGTGGGACTAATAAAGGTATTCTGATTCTGAGGTCTGAGAATTGAGAACGGGAATATTGAAATAGCTCAACACACAGGCTATAAGGGCTGCAAGATTTGAAAAAAACAAACATATATACTGTTATTGCAATGACGATAGGATTCAGTACATTAGAGAGAATGTCAATTTATAAAACATTATTCACATATTAAAAGGATGAGGGTGAGTTTCGGACCATCTGTACCATACAAGGATGTTTAGTATGAAAAACATCCTAAACTAAGCTGGGACTTCTGTGCAGCTTCACAATACCTCATTCAGATATTTTTACATATTTTGTCAACACCAAATATTGCTCTTACTGTAATTTGAATATTGCAATTTGTATCATATTCCCATGAATTATGCAGCCCTACCAGCTATCAAAAACAAATGCCCACTGCCATTTACCTCAACTGCAGTGTAACCAAGCTCTACAAAATGCTACAAATGTAGATGTGTAAAGGAAAGAGTAGTTGAATGAGTCTTACTATTCAGCCAACTCTGCATTCTGCCCTGCAAGCCTGTGCTCTCTCAATCGTATAAGCAATTTGAGTGGCTATTACCGCTCCTACACACTGAATACATAACTCGAGGAGGAGTATAAATCTGTGTGCGCAGGAGTGTGGGAGAGCATGACGGAAAGTCGGTATGATGTCTACTCACTGCTGAGCGGAGGGAGGCCAAAGAACTCTATATTTATATCAAATGGCACAGATACAAGACGGCCATATTAGTGTCTCAACAGGGGTTATATTGTCACACCCAAACAGACTGATGGAGGGATGGAGTGAGGGAGGAGAGGAGGAAGGGGAAATAAGAGAGCTTACGCTAACTAAGGTAGCATAAGCAAGGAAAAGGGAGAGAAAGCAGGAAAAAGGGAGGACAAACAGACAGGGGACACAGCAGGAAATGAGTACGTGAGACTGAGAGGAGAGGACGAATGCTGCATCTACGTCTCATGTAGAGTAGTCATGTCATTTTGTTGGTTTGTGATTAACACAAGTCACATTTGTATCCACCGCGGGCAATGCCATGCTTATACTCTAATCTGTTATTACTAGAAATAGTGGACTCATGTTGACAGAGAACAGAGAGCCTCAAAAGCATCAAAACCCTTAAAAAAAGACGAGACAAAAACGATTGAAATAACCCGCGGGGAAAACTGAACAGAGGACAGAAACATGAAAGGGGGAGCTGACAGATTTCAGAAGTGTAAAAAGTCAAGTACTGAAGAGATGAGATAAGAAATAAGAGAGAGAGTGTGGTGCAGAAAGCGGAGAGGATGGAGGAGTGTAAACTGCAACAGCCCCAAGAACCCTGCCTCCCTCACACTGTGCTCTCCTGAGGGGGGAAAGAGGGGGAGGAGAATAGAAGAGATAAACGATATAGACAGAGGTCAAGGGGGACAACAGCAGGATGGGAAACAAAGCTTGTTTAAGAGAGCGGGGCAGAAATTACTCCTAAAACCTGGAAACAAGTTAGTATTTTAACACTTCCGGTTCACTCGTTATTTTTTACGTGTTTGTCGTTGGATGCCTAAAATAAAATCTGCAGTTAACACAAGCTTTCAAGATTTCAGGTTTTGATCAGCATCAGTAAATACCCCACTCATGAATATCCAACACGTCTATGTGTCGTAAAAGATCTGTTGCTAACAAGTGACTAAATGAGACAACTAGCACGCAAAAACATTAGCCGCTTTAGCGGTGGGGACGCATGCTATAATAATGGAGCTAGTTGTAGCCTAGCGTTAGCGTTTTTACATCTGGTGATTGCATTTACGCCTCAAAAATCATAAAGTGGTGTTAATATGTGGAGATTATTCTGCTGGACAAAATGTGTAAGAATCATAGACATGTTTTCGTCACTGAGCTCTTTTTATCCCCAAATTCTTTTTTTTTTAGGGAGCCCTTGTGATGCTAGCTTCAGGGTCCACCTAAAAAAATATGTCACCACTGCACCACGACTCGACTGTGTGAGGTAAATGAAAGCAGTATTTGCAGGGTCTGTGGAGCCCTGACAGACGTGCGGACAGTGACAGGGTTGGTGGCTTCAGCGGGGACAGGATGCAGCGATGTGTGTGTTCAGCTTCAGTGGCTCAGTTTCATGTCACAGTGAGAATAATGAACCGGCGCAATCTGGACCGGGAAACCTGCCGTTCTCTCCCATGTACACAGCGAGGCGCACAACACTGAAACAAGCACGTTAAGCCTGTAACAACGCAAAGCCTGTTCAGTACTGACCCTTGGCTGTAAATGCAGACAAAATGTTCAACACTCACACATACTCGAGATAATCAAACGTGCTCATGCATGCATACACAAACACACACTAATCAGTATGTTGAACCAGAGCCACTGCGCAGCCTGATAACAGCTTCTCTCACTGCTGCTGCTGCTGCTGGCTTCAACACTTCGCTTTTTTTTTTTACTCTGTAGCGCCCAGAAAAAAGGAACTTCTGAGGAGAGTCATCTGCTCAGAAGTCTTTGACAAGGCCATCAGCTCAAAAGGAATTATATAACAAGAGGAAAAACTACACCTGTGCTTTCATTTCTACAAAGCTCCGAAATGTACCATTACCATATTTCAATCTGTTTCGATGCGAGGAAGGTCAAGACGGAGGCGATGCTGATGCAGTGTTGTGTGTGGGCAGGATGAAAACAGATATGTGATCAGCCTGTTACTTTCCTCACTCTGTGAAAGTGTAACACCGGCAGGATTTGAGTAGAGAAGATGACCGGGTATCATTAATTCAACACTTCTCCCCAAACAGCCTTGCTGAATCACAAGTATCCCTCTTTCCTCTGTTCAGAGGGCCCTAGTGGGAGCTGGACCCTTAATCCTGTTTGAACCAGCCTCCTCCTCCTCCTGAGCTACACACACAGGAACAGAGATCGAACTTCCATCACAGGCGGTTGTAATTCTCATGTTCGATCTCTCCCTACTCCCTCTTCATGCTGATTATTTCCTCGGATCAACTCCCATATTGACGCACAGAAATCGCTGATTCACAAGATTTTTTCTATTTTTAATTGACAGATCACTACCTCGTACCAATCAAGCTTTCGGTTCTCACACAGCACATACACAGTTTAAAATGCAGGATTTCGGGAAGATCACCACGCAAATGAAAGCTTGGTGTTTCCACTACCACTATGCGATCATTTGAATCGAAATGAGTAGATATATTGACGCCCATTCATCAGTCGGATAACTATTATTCAAGAGGGCGCAACAAGATGCACCTCAAATGGAAAAACAATGTAGAAAACGTAATGGAAATATGCCATAAGGGTGTGTTTCATGTAAGAATGTGAGGAAGGTTACATCAGATCTGTGTAAAGCGATAAGGAGAATGCCTTTCTCTACATTTAAAAAAGATAATCAGCCACTTTAATGTAGATTTGGGATTTGTGTTGATGGCGGTAATCGGAAAAATCCTTATTGGTACTTTCTTCCACAAGCAGTGTCATTTATCCTGACAGTGACATCACAGCGTTGAGTCGGCTGTCTTCTCAGGGACACTGAGCTTCAGTGATGTATTCTCTTAGAAGCTCATAAACTTTCCACCTGCGTCTCTGCTACCCTGAGACAAAAATAAAACTCCCATTCTTTTTAACAGAGTTCACCAGACAAACCTGGGATACAAATAAAATCACAAACCATTTCTCTCCTTAGACGTGGCAGCTGCTTAAATCAAAGAGTGGCAGAGAGCAATGGTGTGTAGCGAGGGGAGGGATGGAGGAATAAAGAAGACAGAAAAAAGTGGAAAGAGAGTGGGAGACGGAGCAGAAATGATCAGAAATAAGGAGAAGGAAACAAAAAAAAAGGGAGTGGCACCACTGATGCATACCATTCGATAAGGCCTGCTGAAGCTCTGAGTCTGATATCGTTCCACTCCGGTCCTTGTCCACTCTGGGGAAGAAAGCAAAGATTAGATACCGGTGTATTAACTACTTCACACACCCACACACAATAGCAGCGAGCATAAACACTCGCCGGTGGAAACATTATCCTCCTGAGTGTGTGTTGCCTGTCAACGGCCCACTGAGAATGAATGGAGCTCACTGATCGGGACACACAAGGCAGCTTGTACACTCGTGGCTCCCCTGGGACCTGTGTGCGTGTGTGTTGTGTGCGTGTGTGTGCGTGTGTGTTGATTATGAGACAGCAAAAAGTGAAACTGAATGTTGGCAACTGAGAGGAATGATAAAGTGCTACCAGCAGACAGAATGCAATTATCTCAGAAAATCTTACATATTTTTTAAAGAAGGAAACCAAAAGTAAAACTGTTTGATGGTTCGGATGGGCGAGCTGAAACATTATATAAAAAGAGCGTATGAGTTAACATAGTCTTAAACACTTAGCCGACAATGTCCCCAGTTCGATTCTGGGCATGGGTCTTTGTTGACATTTAAACAGTTTAATTTGGGCTTTGGGACATTATGATTTATTATACAACTCATTTCAGTCTGACATTTTATAGGCCAACCAGTAATGAAAACCAATAAGTGGCAGTTTATTTAATAGGGCTACAATACACCTAAAGATTATCTTCATTGTTGAGTATTCCTTAATGTATGTGTCTTTTCAAATAATGTATAAAAAGATTCATTAGGAAAGGGGAAGTCAGACTTACAATCAAAGTCATTAAGGGCGACTGTGGCTGTGAGGGAGTGTGGTCGTCTTTCAACCAGAAGGTTGTGGGTTCGATCCCAGCCCATGCAGTCAACATATCGATGTATCCTTGGGCAAGATACTTAACCCTGAGTTGCTCCCGATGGCATGGCCAACGGTGTGTGAATGTGTGTGAATGTTAGGTCCTAGAGTAAGGTACACTGCTCTGTATGAATGGGTGTGAATGGGTGAATGACATGTAGTATGTAAAGCGCTTTGAGGGGTCTTAAAGACTGGATAAAGCGCTATATAAGTACAGTCCATTTACCATTTACCATTCAGTTTACAGTTACCGATAACACTCAAGGGGAAATACATTATAGAGGCTCGAAGCAGAATATCACATGTCACTTGTTAGACCCTTTTATCCAAAGCGACTTCCATACTCAATACAGTGGGCAATCCCCACAGGAGCAATTTGGGGTGAAGTGTCTCAGGGACACAACGACATGCTGACTGCAGGGGGGTTTGNTGGGCTGGGCTGGGTGCAGTGGCGGACTGGCCATCGGGACGAATCCCGATGGGCCGGTACCGAAGTGGGCCGGTCGGATAAGTCACTAGCACATCCCCCACTCCCCCCGTTGACAATTTACTAGTGGTACCGAGGTGGGCCGGTCGAGAGTCCCGGGCTGATTTTTAGTCCCAGTCCACCACTGGCTACATGACCGTATGATCGCCCATATTGACGCACTTAATTCCTAAACTTCTAACAGATACAAAATAAACCGATCCTTCAGCCTCATATGAGCTCTCAGACACGTTCAAAGTCAAACTGTCATCGCTGTCTGAGCTTGCTGCTGTGTGCGCCATCGTGCGTTTACATGCAGATGCTGGGATCCTGAACGGTGCAGCTGGAGCGCTGTGCCCGCAATGACGTCACCCATAATTTGGCGGGACTTGAAGAATCCCCGAGAAGATCCAGGAAATGGTCAACATTGAAGGGCAGATTAATGGTTATCAAAGTACAAATATCCAAAATCAGTTCAGTAACGGTTTTCAAGGGGAGAATATTTACTCAAATTGATGGGTTTGGATGATGGGGGAAAATCGTGTCACAGGCTCTTTAACTTACTAAAACATGGAAAACGTTTTCTTAGGACATTCATTAATCGGGTTATTTTCCTAAATATTCCCATGTATACTTCACCAGCCAGCTTTCAGGTGACTGAAAAAACGACATTACCTATCTTCCCTTTATTCTTATTAGCATTTTAGCACCTTTGTTATTAGCAATATTACTGTACGTGATTCAGAAAGTGTTATTTCTCTTGGATCATGACACTGAATCTTTATTTATTTAGTAAGGGTTAGGATTTCACAACAGTTTTTTCTCTTTGAAATGGTTTTAAAATCCTGTCTTGATTTGTATTGTGAAAGATAGGAGTGAAGGAATAGTTGTTAATATTAAATTGAATGGCCAGGGGTGAAGTGTGGCGCTGACCTCCACAGGGGGCGCTGAAGAGCTGTGCAGGAGAGGCATGCTTCGTCACGGAGGGAAAATCCAGCAATACTTCAGACTGAGAGGAAGAGAGAAAACATATTAGCCTGATGGTACAGTGTCAGGTAGGATTTGTGTTCGTAGTACACAGTGAAGAGAGGGTTAAAGTCAATGATAGTGTCTCAAAGGTAATTCAAGAAATGAGGGAAGGAAAGAAAGGAAAACTCAATCGATGGGGTCTGCCCCAAAGGGCTCAGAGAGCAGGAGAGTTTAATTAACTCTCACTCGGGTGAATACACACTTTGATGACAGCTCTCTCTTACAGAATTGCAAAAGCTGAAAATCCAATGGTGTGAACTGTTGACTAAAAAGTGGCTGTTTTTAGTGTGCCAGTATGTCTGTTAGATCTCAGGAAAACCCAGATGAACTAAGTGGAAGAACAGTGTGGTGCAATCTCAATAGACTGAAGTCAGTTGAAAGTCACTTAAAAACGATCTCTGAGTGTGTGTGTGTGTGTGTGTGTGTGTGTGTGTGTGTGTGTGTGTGTGTGTGTGTGTGTGTGTGTGTGTGTGTGTGTGTGTGTGTGTGTACCATGCTCAGTGTCTCGGCGTGCGGGTTTAAGATCTGTTCCTTCATTGCCCTCTCACGATATCTGGACCTCAGCATCTGCAAAGACCAGCGAACAGATCTTAAACCCGCACGCCGAGACACTGAGCATGGTACACACACANTACGTACGTACTACGTACTACTATATAGTATACTACACGTAGTACGTACGTACACACACACACACACACACACACACACACACACACACACACACACACACACACACACACACACACACACACACACACACACAGCTCACCATCGGACCGGGACCCTTGGTGACATCTTGCTCCAATTTGAGGGAGGCTGTGTGATTGGCCAGCTCTTTCAGATCATAACCAGCGCAGAAATTCCCTCCTGGAGGAGACCACAAAATTACAAAGTATGGCAGATGGAAAGTCAGAGAGGAAGGGAAAATGATGAGGATGAAAAAAAGGTTGAGCTGAAGTCCGCGGGCTGCAATTTGGAGAGCTGCTCGCGTTTGGCAGGCTGGCAAACAAAAGCTTCTCTTCCCTAAAGAGGCCAATGCAGTCACAAATCACGCATGTGCTCCAACACATGTGCACATACACAATATCCTCATTAATGGAAGACTAACATACTCCGACCACAGCCCCTTCCGTTGGATTCATGTGGTAATACAACATTACCCATGAGGCCTACAAACACTATGTCACAGTCTCAGGCAGGGACTCATACAATCCTCCTCTCTCCGTAATGTTGCAGTAATGAAAATGATTATAACGAACGCATATGCCAGCGACACCCATCGACTGGGAGCTTTGATTACAGCTGTGGGTCAACACAGGGCAATTATAGAGAAACTGTGCGTCATGCTGTTTATGGGAGCAGAGATGTGACAAAGCTCCATAAACCTTGATCGAGAAAAAAAAGAGAGCTGTGAAGAGCTGGTGCATTCTGGGAAGATCTTAAAGCATCATTTACACTATGAAGGAGGTTTGTGAATGAACTGAGGGGCCAAACTGAGATATATGGGCAATGATTGTGAAACGAGGCTGTTGTTATACGGGTTCAAGATTGTTTTATCCAAAATATATTTTTAAAAAGCATGACACACACATTTCCAAATAAAAGTAGTTAATTTAAATTATTTTAAGCCGCTTCAGCTTCAGGCTCTAAATGTTGAATAGAACGGATCATTGTTAAAAACACCTGTTAAAAATAAAAAGCCTGCATTGAAGTGGTTATTTAGATAATAGTAAGCAAATATTAAATATATAAATGTTTTCATTTCAATTTTCAAATGTTTTCAAATGTCCTGTTCTCTAATACTAAGAGATTTGATTGTATTTCTCAAATGGACGTCTAATACAACTACATGCATGTTGCCGTTTTTCATTTCTTTGACCTCTGAAAGATGTTAGATTCAATGTGTTTTATGAGGGCTTCCTCTCACTTCAGATGAACATGTGCCGTAGTGACGCAGCCAGACTTCTGATCGTACCTGACCACTAACGCCCACTGAAATCCGAATCCCAAAACACTCCAAATATGTGCCAGCATATTCAGAAAAACCTGCAGAAAGCAATTACTCTTAATTTCACGGGTTAAAAAAAACATATCGACACTGAAAAACGAGAGGCGAGAGTGTGATTGTGTTGGCGCTAATTTGAACAAAATGGATCCCTTATGTTTTCAGAGGGTATAGCCAAAATAGAACCTCTCTGCTTGTCATCTTATAGCACAGACAGACGGCTAATCACCTCTGAAGGTCAGTCTCCTGGTTATAGTGGGGCTGCAACACAGGACAACCTGCTGACAGGAATGTGTGGGGAGACGATTAAAAGCACATTACAGACATAGTGGGAATCACAGAAGAGCCCTTTTAGCTGGAGCGACCTACTGTGCAGCTCATTGCTAACCCATTTAACACGAGCTAATTACTCTCCAACCCCCACACTGTTTTCTGTTCACAGCTGAGACTAGTGGCACCCTGCAGCCGTCATCTGGAGAGGCTCCAACCTCTGGAGTACCTAACAAAGTATATACTTGTCTCTGTAGGCCACGGTGCACTTCATACAGCAGGTTGATCCAGGTTGAAGACATTATTTCCACTGGGGGAAGGAGGTCATTCAGTGTGTGTGATGATTATTTTGAGAGGTATTAGGAGCCCTGGCATGATTCTGGCTCTGGGCGGCTGACACAGTGCAGGCCACCTCGCAGGTGTGTGTGTGTTTTTTGTGTGTGTGCACTCGGTTCGGTCACTTCGGCACTTCGGGTAGATCTAAGGACTTCAAGGAGCAAAGGCTGGAAAAAAAGACGCAGAGGAAGAATGTGACGCAGGGAAGGTTTGAAGGCAGAGGAGAGGAAGAGATGAAGAGCTGAGAAGCTTCAGTGACAATCCTGTGACTTTCCATAACTGCGTCAGAACATGAGCCACAATGTTCTCCCCCTCTGGTTTGAAAGTATTTTTGGCCCATGGATGTGCTAGTGTACCGGGCTGCAATAACATTTCCGCTGGTTGGATAATAAAGTTTGACTTGACAAAAAGAATATTCTAAAAAAGGGGTTAAAAGTCTGGTTTCCTTCACTTCTAAAACCAGGAAGTTAGGTGAAATACATTTTCACAAAAACAAATTCTCTAACATAAAATACAATAACTTCCGTTCCCTGATTTTCTCTTTAGACATAGTTTTAGAAAATATGCTTTTTCACTTTCCTTGCCCAGAGTTATGTGATTAGATCAATGCCACACGGTCAATGTGAGGCTAGAGTATGAGGATTGTCATCACTGCAATGCAGCCAAACAATCAGCGGAGACTCCAGGAAGTGACTGCTCCTGGCAAAGAAATACTGTCCGGCATGTAATACTCCATTAAACCACAACTTGTTTTTAGAACAAACAAGATATAAGAAGCAGTGAGGTTTAGACGTTCTGCTAGCTGGCCAGAAGCTGTTGTTTTATAATGATTCCAGTCTTTCTGCTAAGCTAAGCTAAGCTAAGCTAACTCGTTGCTGGCAGTAGTTTGAAATGTAGACTTAACAAGGTGTTCGATCATCTCGTCAATCGCTTTGCATTTAAGGAAATAAGCATATTTTACAAAAAACTATTACTTGCAGGTGTAAGGCTCTCAAGTGTCATGATATACCGAGAACCTCTGACCATTTGTGGATCTGAAATCTTACAGAATTAGGTTCAAATGAATACAGGAAGGGATAAGAAATCCTAGAAGAAAATGAGATGAACCCCTCTGTAGCATGTCTGTAAGTTATCTGTGAAGTCAAGTACCTCTGTTTCATCCATCCTTTCTTTCAATACCTTACCTTTCCCATGCAGGACAGCCACGTTTAAGTCTGGGTCCCGGTCGAAGGCCTCCAGCTCCTCCAGCAGACGCCTCGCCGTCTCCTGGTTCACCGCATTACGCACCTCGGGACGGTTTATTGCCACGGAAACCACAGCCCCTCTGCGCTCTGTGACCACGGTCTGTCCCGCAACTGATGACAAAGAATGCAGAGACGCAGACCAACCTGGACCACAACACTCAGACCCAGAGACATAAAAGGTTTAACGTCCACTGTAGGAGGCATGCAGATGGAATGTAAATTGGTTTATGTGGACAGATATCTCTGACAGGCAGTGAAACAATGAGAAGAGATGGTTTGGATTGATGTAAAGACCTTGGCTCTCGCTCTGTCTCAGTGTGTGTTTATTCTGTAAGTGTGTGTGAGTTTGCCAGTGGCTGTGGCTTGAGGTTGCAGCAGGCATTTGACCTGACATTGTTTAGGCTCCTCCGAGGGAATCCAACTGTCAACCAAAGGAACAAAGCTACAAAACGCATTAACCTCGCTCACACTGCTATTCTAGAAGAATGGACCGCTAAACAAAAGCCAGTGAATTGATGGAGTGGGAAAAGGCAATTTGTCTCAGGCAGGCCTTTCTACTCTGCTACACCTCAAACTAATTATCACACAGTGGATTGTGTGCAAAGCAGTGGAACCGTGTTTACTACCTGTGTATAGGGTCGTTTTGCTTTTTTAACATTACAGTTATACTTTAGCACCAAGTTTAAGCAACATGCATTGGAGGGGAGAGCAGATAACATGTTAGTCAAATAATTGTCACTTATTAGCAAAATTAGCACCAAACTATTTCGTGAATTTAAAACGTGTTCTCAACTATTTTGAAAATGTAGTTAAGGCATTCATTTTAGAAGCAAAAGAGACAATTATTTGGTTTTGCCTTTTCAAAAAAAAAAAATCAATAAACTGCTTTCCTTATATTGATTTATTGAACAATTGTTCTTGATGAGTGGGGGTTTGAATATACTACATTCAACAATTCAACATGTCACAATATTTAACTTCCTCCAAAGACAAAAAACTAACAATTATAATAATAAATAATGTAGATACATAATATATATATATATTAAAACACTAATAATACATTAAATATAAACATTAAATGTATCATATAATATACAACATTAACACCAACCTTTGTTAGGAAAGCAACCATTGTTTTAAAATGGCAGAAAACCCACAGGTGGGACTAACGACCTCATTAAGTAAATTAATTACACCTGAGCTTGTTCCTCAGTATCTTAGACGTCATTTTAAGGTTGAGTTCAGGGGAGTGGAAAAGTAAGCCTCTCTGTTTAATTATACAACGCCTCTTCTCTCAACATCTTCAAATCAACCCTTAAAACTCATCTGTTCAACATCGCCTTCCAACAATAACTCACCCCCCCCCCACTTACACTTCCATTTCTGCCCCCTGTTTTTTTATGTCTTGTCCTTGTATGTTTCTTTGTAAAGCGACCTTGAGGTTATGAAAGGCGCTATATGAATTGAAGTTATTATTATTATTATTATTATACAAGTGTGGACATTATGTGCCATAAGTAAGCTCTAAATTGTGTAGTTTTAGATAAAACATTGCTTTAAAGACCTATAGTTGAAATGAAGTGTGCCAATCAGGTGCCAATATATATACTGATATTATTGCAGGCTCTGGTGCCTCCCATTGACACTGTTGAGTAACTGCATGTTTCCACACATACCTGTTTCTGAGTGTTCACCTCCTGTTGCACTGCTGTAGGACTTAACTGGACACAACATCGCTTTTATCGCCTGTCCAAATGTTTTACTGCGAAAAGAAGCCGTTAACATTGATGTCGAAAAGTGTTTTAGCGCCATTTGCTAACTCACTCATGAAACACTAGAAGCTCTAGCTTAATACTTAAACACGTTAAACGCATTGGCTGACAACAATTATTAGCATTACTTTTTATTCCAACGCAGTATGCTAACTTTCAACACAACTTTAATATACGGGTGTAACAGTGTTTTATTCCCCACAACAAAAAGGAAACAAAGGTTCCGTGTTGGTGCATTGCGGTGGTACACACTCCAAACGTCCAGCAGATGGCGACATTGAGCCACTTTGCAGTTACCTCTGCAATGCTACGTAGATCTGTGGTCATATAAATGATGAATACAAACTCATAATCACTTTTCTTTCATTTTTTTAATAAAAGATTGATCTTTTGTGTTATTTTTACACATTTTAAGGCATCATGCACAAACAAAGTAAGCTAAAGTAAAGGCATTATGCTTACCCTCTACCAAAAATGATATGCCCTAACAGTTGAAGATTTTGCAGTTAAAAATAAGTTTGTACAAATATGGCATGTAAGCTGGCATGTCAGTGAATCTCGAGGCAGAACGTCAACTGCTTTCACTGTTTTTGTAAACATGGCTTGGAGCAAAATAGGGCTGAGGAAAAGACAAGAGAAAGGGAAAGCATGCTTCAACGTGGGGATACATTTCCCTGAAAAGCATGCAATGCATCTTAAATCATATTTACAATGCATTATTTTCCTGCCAACAGATTTTTTTTTTTAATTTAATCAATTAAAGTTAAGACGATAAAAAGTATTCCGACAATTACAGACAGATTGACAGACAGAAAGACAGGATGTGTCCATAATGTTCCCCAACACCAACGCGGATCCGATACGTCATCAAATAAAACACTACAAGATTTTTTTAATAAATGAAGAATTGTAGACATACCTCCAAATACTGGGAGTATTGCAACCATAAAAGAACTGAAGGCTGCTTTAAGTTTTTCTGTATTCATTTCATAAAGTTTTGTATGAAATTAACCTGTAAGTAGGGCTTCAAATTTTGTTTAAAAAAATCTTGTAGTTTCCACCGTAGACAAAGATCTGGGAGTTGCCGGGTAGCTTTGGCACAGTTGTGTCCAGTTGTGCTCTTTTGTGGCGATCCCTGTGCGTTATACAATGTTGAAGACCATGGAAAGATACTGTTCATATGAAACCTGGATCCAGCCATCCTGGTCCGTATCATACCGCCTGAACACGTCGGTCAACCTCTGCGGAAAGAAGGGGGGAAATAGTGAGTTTAAATTATCGTTTGTATCTCGATTCCTCCCCAAAGTCTCATATTAGTATCATATTACATGTTAAAATCAATATTTGACAACAGTATCATTATCACATTTAATTAATGTCCTACTATAGTTAATAGATTCAATACTGTGTGACTAAATATGAAGTGTTATAGGGTTTTACTTTTTACTTCTGGAGAGGCAGATATTTTAACTCAAGGATATCCTTTGAAATCTAGGTCTGAGTCGAGAGCCGAAAAAGTAAATGGTTGACATCTCTAGAGCTTTTATGAAACCTCGGGTGATACTTTATATCCTGGTGAAAGGGAAACGTCTGTCTTAATGAAAGGTTATAGTTATGGCAGCTTCCATTACCACTCTATTTGTGTGAAATCACTGAAACGGAACATAAAGGATCAAGAGGAACTTCAACGGGAGATTTATAATCTAAAAAGGGAGGACTGTAATGCGTTTCTTAAGTATGCATAATTAAAACTCCCTTTTGATCCCTTTGAATTGCAGAAATGCCTCATTGTGTTGCAGGTAGTACACCGACAGACAGCCTATACTTATGCATATGTGTGGAGAAAATACATGAATAACTCATGTCACGTGTTACCTGTAGTACGATGCAGCACTGGATGAAGTCATCGAAGGCAACCTGTCCCTTCCTCTGGCGGTCGAACTTCTCTATCAGCGTGCAGTAGAACTGTTCTGATAGACGATAACCTGCACACAAGAAAACAAGACATTAACAATGAACTGCATAGAGATTGGAACTCATTTAAGTCTGCATTTTAAACACCCAAACAGTCCCAAGCTCCTGCTCCAAACACCCGAGGCCCCTCTGTAATTGCCACCATTAATATGATACATTCTTATTACTGAGCAGTTACCCTCGCTGTAAGTGAAATGTATATTCAGCAGCGTATTGACTTTGGCTGACTTGTATTTACTGAAGACAAACAAAAGCCTGGACAACACAAAGACAAACACAGATCATGGGAAATGAAAAATAAATGACACATTTCTCTTGAATAAGTTGTCTTAAACATGATTGTTTTTGCGCTCAATCACACATTTGGATTTGTCCCCAACAGTTTGTTCTGCATTGTAAATAGCAAGCTGCAACTGCACGTCTGTGTCGTAAAACTACATGAGAGAAATTCCACACTGTTTCTTTAATAAACGTTTCCAACGGCATGCTGGTTCACTCAAGCTTACACAGAGCTAATAAAAAGACAGAATCTGACCTTTTGACCCCGAGGAAAGACACTCCTAGAGACAGCTTCAGAGCCCTTCACCACATTCACCCCCAAGTAAATATCCCAGCATACTTTGTGTCTCACCAAATCCAGAGAGCGCCTGCTTGAGCTCGTTCTTATCGATGAAGCCCGAGTTGTCCCTGTCGTAGTTCCGGAAGATGTTCTGCCAGTCTGTGATGTACTTCCACACGCCGGCAAACTCGTTGAAGCTAACCCCGCCTTTATTTTCCCTGTCGAACATGGCTGTGGGAGAGAATGAGACATTATTCACTCTCTGTCTCTTATAACAATACACAGCACAGTGCAGTTAGGGCAGATTGTGTGACCAGAAAGCAGAAATAGCACCACATATAGTTTTAAAGAGCTGTCACAGAGCTGAAAAGTGTAATCTGTGGGTCTCACACTTCACTTACTCCTGCCTCAGAAAACTACTTTAGAACAGAGAAAACTGCTCCATCGCCTCCACCAGTACTTTACTCCTCACCCTCATGCGGTTCAATCCAATTACCTCCCAACAAAGGGAGTGTTATCACGGGGCATGCTCCTTGCTAGGGGACTATTAAACAATGGCTTTACTGAGTATGGAAGAGTAGGAAGGGGAGGCGATGGGATTAGAGGAATTTACTCTGCAAGTCACACAACAAAAAGGGAACAGTGCACATAAGACCCGGGGAGAGATCATGCTATTTTTAGGCAATAGCCTAGGTCTCAGATATATACAAATATATAAAAAACATGTCTATGAAGTGTTTTACTCAAAATACCAAACAGATCACCCATTCTAGACATGCCTCATATCCCTCTATTTCACTTCCTGTTTCAAAAGTGCTGATTTGGGGGATAAAGCTTTAAAAAAAGAAATTGATAAAAAAAAAGGAGGGGGCTGAGCTCATGCGGGAGATTCTACCGGCAGCTACCGTCTAAACTAAATACNCACACAGCCTCCCTCAAATTGGAGCAAGATGTCACCAAGTGTGTGTGTGTGTGTGTGTGTGTGTGTGTGTGTGTGTGTGTGTGTGTGTGTGTGTGTGTGTGTGTGTGTGTGTGTGTGTGTGTGTGTGTGTGTGTCATCTATATTTCCTTACACTCTTACAGGAGGGCTCGTGTTTTACCATTAAAATATAAAACCAGAAAATGTGATGCCTAATGATCGTGAATACCTTTTTAAGAGTTTGTGAAGACAGGCAGTGGTGAAAATGGTGGTTTGGGAAATGCCTCCATATCTACAGCTGTGTGTGTGCAGAAAGTCCTCATCTCCAGCACACTGCAATCATTTGACAACAAATACGGATTATGGTGTAATATATTTCCTGCAAGCTACAAGTAAAGTCTTTGGGATGGAGAGGACCTCCTGAGCAGAAAATGATAGCGCTGGATCGCTCACAGAGTACACAGGGCTTCATTTGTTCAGCAACAGCCAGAACTCAGATCATTTGTTAGTCCTATATAAACCATGGAAATCCGAGAGGTCCAAAAGCATCAAATAAAAGAAAACATGCTTTCATAGATGGTTCAAATATACCTTACAGTGTATATTTCCTACAGGAAGCAGTGTTAACAAGGTGTATTCCTCCTCTGCAGTGTGTGCTTTGATGGACTAATCTGTTATTTCCCTCCAGGGCCCGTCCCGCCTGCAGCTGTCGAAGCCGCTGATAGCAGCCGTCAGTGGCTTCGCGGTGGCTGGAGGCCTGGAGCTGGCTCTGCTGGCAGACCTGAGGCTGGTGGAGGAGAGCGCCGTCATGGGGGTGTTCTGTCGCAGGTTTGGTGAGTCTGCCACCTCACCCTGCTGCGGACCCTTACTGCTGCTAACTAACAGTTGTGGTGGTTGGAAAATAGTACTACTTTTTTGTTCATAACTTTTTTATTCATGGTCATTTTCACTGAACGCAGCAGCATCTTTTTAAGAAGGCCTTCTGGCATAGACACAGTTACACACATACAAACCCAAAAGCTGATCAATACAACCACAGTGTGATCTGTTTGGCCCTGAGAAGCTACACCCGATCTGCTGAGGGGTTTAGGGACTCGCTTAAGGGCAACTCACTGGTGATAATGAAGGGTGTGCAAGCACTCCTTTTTCACTTTCTCTGCCCAGGTTTATGTTGCTGTCCAGCATGAAGTCCCTCAGGTCACCAGCCTGCTTCAGTCAGTTTTATAAATACATGTCTATTGCTGCAGGCTCCTGTACTAGTAGGACCATTTCACTACTACTGTCTCAGATTTGATCTTTTAGCAAATTTTACTTCTTAACATTTCTCAATTTTTGTTGGATATTTTTCTCTTTTAAAAAAAACGAAACTTGTCAGGAAAATGATAATTGCTATACATCCACAACTACTTAAATACATCTCTCTACTTGTCTACTCAGTACCTCTTTCATTTAATGCACGGGTGTCAAACTCAATTTCATCACCGACCACACCAGCATTATGGTTGCACTCAAAGGGCCGGTTGTAACTTTAAGACTATATAAAAAGACATATATCAATATTGAATATAATAATGTGTTATATTACATTATTGCCTCTGCATTGGATTATTATCGGCAAGGGTAATAACTTCATAATTAACTACGTCTGAAAGCAGAAGTCTAGGGCAAATAATTACAAGTCTCTTCAGTAAGAATGTCACAATATGATTTTAAAAGAAAAGCCACATTCTGGAAAAACAAAAAAAGAAGTGCCATTTTGAAAAATATATCTATGAGAAAAAGGCTAATTCTAAGAAAAAAGGCATATTTGGACAAAAAAGCAAAATTCTGAGAAAAAATGCATACTGTATGTTGGAGAAAAAAAATCAAATTCTGAGAAAAAGTCGGATTTGAGATGCATTGTGGGACATGTAGTTTATGGGCAATCTGCTTCTGTAAAGTGGCATGTAACCGTATAATAAACATATTATATTCTTTGCAAGCTCTTGTGGGGCCACAGAAAATGAAGTCGCGGTCCGGATTTGGCCCCCGGGCCTTGAGTTTGACACCCCTGATTTAATGTATTGGTTTATTTTAATTGGGGAAATGATAATTCCACATTATTAAATACACCTAGAACATATATCAAGCCTTATCACAATGTGACTGACTGAATAAACTCATATACTCTTACAGTATACATTGTTGCTTCTTCCACTATTACTACAATCACTGCAGTAACGGGCATAGTGCCCCCCCCCCATTCTCTGTTTTGCTGCTCCTTAAGCCTTTGTGTATCTGCTCATATAATTATATCTGTCCATGAAAATATGGTTGTGTTTTTCTTTGCATGCATCATCTGTCTCCTAATGCCAGGAAGTTGACGCTGTTTCTATTTTCTAACATCGTTACCCCGTCCTCTGTTATCAGCCTAGCCTTCTTGTTTGTGTCCGAGCGCGGCGTCGTAGTGCGATAACACCGGTGACCGTGACCTTTTGGCATCGCGGCCCCAGTCTGCTGGGCAGTCTTGATAAGTAGGAGAGGAAGCGACCCACTGCCAGGTTTCCACTGCGGGGCTGAACAGGGCTCGCATATTATTTATGTGTCACAATTTCCTCATAAACAACATTTTCCTTTCCTCGCAGCTTACTGGCATGGCCTGCCCGCTGACTCGGCTATAGTTTCAAAAGAACAAGTAGTACTTTGCATCTTCTGCTGTAAACACTTCAAGCTAATCCTGATCCCAGGACGTCGTGGCTGACTTCACTTTGTAAAAGTAGCTCGTGTTGGACTGTTGCTCATCGCTTTAGCCATGGTTCTGGAGGGTTTGAAATACAACCATGGTGTTTATAAATAAAACTGTTGTACTATAATTTACTGGCTGTTCTAGATTTAGAGTGTAAACATGCAGGGCTTATCTTCTCAGGCCTGTAATTTACAGGAGAGCATCCTAGCAGTGTGTCTGTCTGTCTGTGTCTGTGTCTGTCTTTCTGTCTGTCTGTCTGTCTGTCTGTCTCTCTCTCTCTCTGTCTGTCTGTCTGTGTCTGTCTCTGTCTGTCTGTCTGTGTCTGTCTTTCTGTCTGTCTGTCTCTCTGTCTGTCTGTCTCTCTGTCTCTCTGTCTCTCTCTCTGGTGGCATGGCTTCAGAGCCAGGCCACGCTCCATTCTCTCTGCAGAGTCGCTCCTCAGTGTAGGAGCTGTTTGACTATATCTAAGACAAATATGTTTATATTTATAAAAATTATGAATAAATACTTTTGGTGGCAGTCCTGAGAAGCTGGTATTATAACAGCACTTGTAAAAAAGATTCAAAATATAACTAGCTTTATTTATTACAATGCTTCCCCATGTACATTCTTTGTTACCTGCTGTTTATGTTTAGGGCATCTTAGCTCTTTGCCAGAAACCAAAAGAGAAGCAGGAATACACCAGGATTGCAGATAACAGTTCAGATTAGTTGACACTGGAGAAGCTGTGTAGTGACAAACTTATTTTAACAGATTTAAGGACCTCAGTCTAAACTCTGCATGTCCCATTAGGGAGCCTGCACTTCTTCCATCAGCTCAAAACTATGTTTGGGAGGCAGAAATTAGCGTTACTGTGGTTTTGACACATTTCCTCCCAGTCATTAATTCTCTCCCTGTTGATTGCCACATATCTTTTGGCTTGTTTGTCAACACATTTGACTCGTTTCCCCCAGCTTAGTTGAAACCGCTGTGGTTTTTCAGATGTGCATTGAGCAGAGTGAGTATAACTTAGACTGCTGGCTTTCAGCATTTGTATACACATACACTACCTAGCTGTATGATACACAACCATCACCTTCCTGAAGCTGTAGTTAGTGAAGTCCCAATACTTACTTACCAGATTTAATGAAGGCTGCATTCCACAATGAGACAATATACATAAGACCTAAAGTAAGTCTGGAAAAAACATATTAACACTGGAAATAAAGTGCATTTTCCAAACATTAATCAATAGAAAAACCGAACTTCCCTCCCCATTTACATCAAAAGTAGCACTGCTCCGTGGGTAGCACAGTTTATTTAAAGATCCCGTGTTTCTTACAGATTGTTTCCTTTTAATGGTTGAATTCTGTAACCGTTTTGGGGTCGGGCACAGATGGCAGCAGCCGGAGGGAATCCCTGGTGGCTTTGGAGTCAAAAAACCCAGAGGCTCTCTGCACCGCTCTGATGTGGGCCAATAGCAACCAGAAGGATCTGACAGCTTTCTGGCACGTGATTGGCTGCCGAACCTGCGGCTTCCTGTCTGGGGCCCCTCTGCCTCGCCGAGGAGGAAATGAGAAGGAGGAGATGGTTGCGTCACGGGAGTCTGGTATTAGTGTCTAGTGCTCGTTGGATTTTGAGAGACCTGAATGAAAAACCACCGTGCTTACCTAATTCCCTGATGTTATTCTGGTTCCTGAACCCAGAGGAACATTACAAAGCAAAAAAAATTGTTGGCATCGGAAAAGGAAACTTAAAATAGTTCACTAATACTTCATTCAAGGATCTTTCTTTGGTGGTGAGGCTAAATCAGGCGAGCGTGGAGGTTGTCCAGGATTGTTAGGATAGCGCCCCTCTGATTTTCCAGTTTGAAGTCAACCGCCAAATAAAGACCCCTATAAGTCATAGCAGTGTGTCCTCCATTTCTCTTCTTCTTCTTCACAGTTATAAGTCCTGTCTCATACCTGGACGAGGGACAGACGTAGAGTGCCAAATAAGAAGAAGCCACATGTTGAATCGAAGTCAAACCTCCGTCCAAAGCCGACATACCATCGGCCAATTCAAACACCGCTCCGTGAGTTTGAAACTGAATGACATAGTCCAGTGACCACATCGTCTCTCTTCAAAACCGACCTTTTCAAACGTTTTCATTAGGAGTGACTGGATAGAGCAGTTGTTTGTAGTGATAACATTTTAAGTGGATACACTGATGTGGATATTTACAAATAGCTTCATATTAATTTAAAGACAAATCATGTGCAAACATTGTGCCTCACCTGAACTTACTTGGGGACAGCCTGGGCTCATGATATGGGATGTTTCAACTATGATGTCATTTTGTTCTGTCTTGTGATTTGATAGATCTGTTCTCCAGCCATTTTCCTGTTTGAAGGTGCTGTTTGCTGCCATGGTGGTCTCGTATGATGCTGCTCTGCAAACTAGAGAAAGCACAGCCCTGGTGTTCACTCAGTGGGCTAAATACATGAAATCAAGTTAACTGTGTGGCGCTCGTGTTTGACCCAGCCCAGTGCAGCTCTTTTCCTTAATTTTTTGTGAGGATTTCAAAGTAAGCTTCCGTTTGAAAGTCTGCTTTTTTCCCCCCCTTTTATCCATTTACTCTGGAATTGTCCGGAAATTGTTAATCCACATCAAACTTAATCGCATTACCCTCATCATGGGAGGTCATTGTAGTGGTTTTACTTTGATGTGGTGAGGATGCCAGCAGCACACGGGAACACCTCACTGCACCGTGTTTCGCACTCTTGTTCTCAGGTTATTAGAAGCTGTAGATGTCAGATGTGATCTCTCCTTTCGTAAGACTTGGCACTAAAATCGCGTAGTAAAAATGATACTGTTCCGCTTTTGGCTTCCTAATTTTACAAGAGGTCAGCTACAGAGAAGCAAGGTTCAGCTGCTAGAGATTCAAGGTTTTGATTTGAAATACTGAGCAAAGCTTGTCATTTTACAATAAGAATGGTTATGTTTGTACCAAAATCCGACCAAACAGACCTGATCTTCAGCATTTATTGCTGCAGTTAAAACCCATCGATTAACCTCTTTCCCAGCCGCAGCAGTGAGGTATTGTTTTCATCTTGTGAGTCTGAGAATGTGTGTCATCGCGACAAAATGTGCTCCTGGAGACACCTACTCCAACGAGAAAATAAGTGAAGCCATTTTGAGTGGTTTGCCACGTGTTTATATTTTTGTCTTGGAATTCGAACTTCACAAGTATAACATTTAGATTAAAATGAAGGCCCCCGCTTAATGCCCCATCGTGTCTGTGCGTCACTGCTGGTTTAATCTCTTATCACAAGATTGTGTCTCATGTCTTTTTGATACCAATTTAAGCACAGTAACTTAACTTTAATAAAAGGTAGTAATGTTTTTTTTAGAAAGCCAGTGTGCATTTAACTATCCTATCAGAAGTGGTAGTAGTTATATCTGTTATAACATTTCATATTGAACGTTTGCGGTTCTGTGGGTTTGTTTGCATTTTTGCCTCTTGCTAAACGTGACTGAAGAATAGACTAATATTTTAAATAAAAGGAATGGAAACCAAAATACCTAATTTTCTAATTGAAACGATTTGTAGTGACTCATAGTATTCAAAAGAACTGAGCTGCTATCACAGAACAACACATTATATCCAACTCTGTAGCAGCTAGATAAAACACAAGGTTCCCTCTCCCCCCCCCAGACCTCTACAACACGCCAGCCAGATAAGCTGTGATGGCACTGTGATGCAGGAAGATAGCCACCTCTGATATCTAGTTATTAAACAATAGGCTTTGCTGACTCATGTTCAACCTTGTTAATAACAAGCCTTAGTCTTGACATTGGGCTTATCTACTTTAAAGTAAGGCAGAGGGCTCATTTCCAAATGTTCCGAGCATTACTGAAGAACAACAATGACAAATCCCCCCAAAAAAACCTTACTGATTATCTAGCGTCAGGATCACCGCCAGACATTTTCCTCTATGGATCTTGGAATAGGGGATCAGAAGCCACCGCTCCGCCTCAGCCATCTTCTTTCAAGCCAAACATGCCTTTTGAGTTAAAACGACTTCAATGAGTAGCTTCCAGCCTCTCAGCTCCCATTCATGTGGGACAAAGCGCAGGTCTCTGTAAATTCCCGCAAACAGGACACATCAGAGACGGGACTATCAGACGGAGAGGAGGGTGAGGGCTGGAGGTGCTGGAGACGAGTGCTGCGGATAAGAAGGGAGATCCTTCCGGTTGCTGATAGCGATGGTGCCAACAGACTGGAGGTCAACCTGGCTCTTTATCTTTCCTTTTAGAGTCGGGCTCTGTCTTCCTCTCACTGTTTTAGATCCAGCCTCCTGTCTCCCGCTTCCTCTTTCTGGCTTTTGCTGTGACGGGTGATAGTGTTGGACCCAACACGTAGAAGCTCTTTGCATTAGTCTTTGAGAAGTAGAACAATGATTTCTAACCAGAGCTACAAGTGCTTTTGCAAATGCTTACGTGGCAAAAAAAAATTGTGATTTGGCAACTTTTATAGATATTAATGCAGTTAAATTGAGTGCGAGACGGAGCTCCATCAAAACCCTGGAAACACTCTTTCTTTTTTTCTAGTGGTTGTCAGATTCAATATTGAAAAGACCTTGAACCCCACACACAAACCCAGACACACACCTGTGCAGCAAGGATCCATGCTATTCTTAAAATTAAATTGCAGAAAAAAGAATTTGTCATTTATGTGGCATTTAATCGTCTCAAGGTGCTCAGCACAGAAAAAATGAGTAAAATCTAGTTCATGGAGACAGTGTAACACCGTCCTGCCCCACATAATCACAATCTTCTGTCTTTCGGAGAACCATTATGTGCCGACGGTTTGAGCCCCAACCAGGCCCCTGGAGAGGTCGCACTTGCATTAACATTGGTATTCCATGTATTCCGATTTAATTTATTTAAACGACACGGAGCAAGAGTCGAAGTCCCAGAGTATGAATAGAATCACAGTATTTCCACGACTCCCCACAGAATGAGAGAGGGCGGAGAAAAAAAGAAAAGAAAGCTAGCTTGATGATTTTGGGGTTATGAAAACATGTCCGACACATGTGCTCTCAATAAGGGGCGGTCAAATAGAATCAGCGACTCTGAGGAATTAGGGAGTCGGGATCGTGGCGTGGAACTTGGGAGCCCCTAACAGTAGAACGCATGCCAGTTCCAGCTGGTGCTCTTTAGAAATTAGGACAGATGCCAGAAGCTTACTGTACCTCGCGGTGGACTCTCTCTGCTCTCCTTTCTCCCCCTCTCCCCCATCCCTCTCTCTCTAGTGTGGACGGTAATAATGCAAATGTGTCCAGTGAGACTGAGAGTTAGGAGGAGTTGGAGTTTACGCACTCACTGAAAGAAAGCAGAGTTACAGTTGAGGAGTAAAATTGTTTCTAAACTTTTTTCCCCTGACAGCTGTAACCTAGATTAATGCCAGCGATATATTATGTCTTTCCAAGTGTTTCTATGGCTGTTTTCACACGGGGACTTAAGCCAAATACACTGGCACAGTGCCTCACATTTCCTCTCACCTTTTACAGTTAAGAAATCCACATTTAGGTCTAAATGTAATTTATAGAAAACCTCCAATTCCACTTTCTGGAAATATTCTTTACTTTGGCAGCAATCTCCCAATGTGATTGAAAGTGTAGAATTGTAAAGTAAAAAAGATTGCAACTCAGTTATTTTCATCCTTAGACTGTCATTTCTTTCTGAATGATTGGTTCTTATTTATCAGATGTGGCAGAATTAAGCTGACCAATGAAATATCAGGTACACCACCTGATGTTTGATTTGCGGTGGGAGAGGACTTTTAGTATAAATATCAAAAATGCAAGAAAGAAAGATGTATTTCTTACTTCTTCTCTTTCTTTTCAGGAGTTCCCCTGATCGATGGAGGCACAGTGCGGCTCCCGCGTCTCATTGGACTGTCTCGAGCACTCGACTTGATTCTGACTGGACGACCAATCGGAGCGCAGGAGGCTCTCGCCTACGGATTGGCTAACAGAGTTGTTCCTGATGGCCAAGGTATTGGACCTGGTCTAGATTCTGTGTAATGTGTGCAGTCCCATGGATAGGGCTTGGTGGTGTCGCACCTGAATATGTGAATATGTGTCAATCGCGAGTATAGAAAATATTTAGAAGTTCTTAAACATTGGTATTGAATGCTTGGTCACATTCTTATTCTTTTGACTTCACCTTTGACTATATATATACTTTTTATTTTTTTATTTATCATAACAACAAACAGAACAGGGTCTTACCCAAATCCTCCCAACCAATCAGATTAATGAACAAGCTCTTCAAACCTGTGGACAAGATCTCCCACTTCTTCACAGTTGATCAATGTATCTCCTTTCTGGCATTCTACCGAGCAAACATTAAGAATATCTACAACCTACTGGCCCCCCCCAACCTCCTCATTCTCCCCCAACTCCCCTTCAGACCTCAACAAATCACTGCCTGGCATGAAGACTCCCACTTGCCCCTAGGACCCCATCCCCTCCACATGACTCACATCTCATCCCCCTGCTCTCTGACCGCTCATCCTCTCTGTAATCATCTCCTCCCTGTCTGTCTCTGCCCCCCCTCCCGTCAAAATGCCTCTGTTACACCTATACTCAAAAAACCTGGCCTTGACCCTGAGATCCCAACAGATACCAACCAATCTACAATCTCCCTTTTCTGCCGAATATACTTTAACGCACCTTCGCTTCCCAAGTCAAATCCCTCATTCCCCTCTTTTTAAACTGCACTCAAAACCCACTTCCTTAAAGCCTTTTGATATGGGACCCCACCCCTGCTTTGTTCATTGTTATTATTAATCTAATTAAATGGTGTATAAGCTGCAACTGCGGTTTCCTTTGCGGTTTATTCCTTTTTAAGTACCTTTTTTAAACTCAATAAAATCAAATGTATTATTATCATTGTAGTTAGTATTATAGGACATTTGTTGAATAAAAGAAGCAATGTGAAGAGCAGATATTGGGGAGGCTGGAATCCTCCATCTGTCTGGGGGAAGTAGAAATCGTTATTCACTTTGAAGACATGTCGACACCACCGAGAAAAAGGCCTGTGACACATTTTTATTCAGGAAACATAGTTTTTAAGAAACTCTATTGTAGTGAAGATCAGACAAAATCCTATATAACGTACTTATTTTCCAGAGAATCTGTTTTCATTATTTGGCTTAAAAAACAACTCTGCAGCCATAACTCAGCATTAGCACTGCTCTCCTCACTCATCCCAGCAGCAGTCTGAGGATTTAGCTGTGCATACATTTCAATGCAGCATTTCCTGTATTAAATTAAAGCATGAACGCCCACGTATCCTTAAAGTCCCAAAAAAGCCTTTCCATGTGCAAATCTTTGACTCCCCCCTACTCCCCTTAGACATTAAAAGAAGATTAGCTTAATTCTTTTAGGAAGTTCCTCTTCCCACATTCAAGCCTCGGTCTAATTGGCCTCTCTGAAGGATGATGATCTAGCGGGTTTAACATCAGAGGGAAGCTAAGAAGTAGCAGCTTACTAAAACACACACACACACACACACACACACACACACACACACAGACAGACACAGACACACACACATAGGGCATCAAAGTGTGGCATCATGATGCTCAGTTTTTCTCCATAAGACCGATGGGGATGTAGTCCTGTGCTTCATGTTCGTGAGCAGGGACACGCAGAATAGAAAGGCTGCTGCTGAGAGAAAGGGTTATTAACACATTCACCTGTGTGGATTGTCCCATATTATGAATGCATTCCCTTGTATATGCCCATGTGTGTGTTCATCTGTGTCACTGTTGGACTGACTTCATGTTGTAACCACAGCTTTGCAGGCAGCGCTGCAGTTAGCAGAAGAGATCAGCTGCTTCCCTCAGCAGTGTCTGCGGGCCGACCGCTCCTCAGCTGTCTACAGCTGCTACGACGCGCCCTCTTTCACTCAGGTACACGTGATATAAGAATATATATATATCCTTTATTTAACCAGGTAAAAGACTCATTGAGATTAAAATGACCTGGCCAAGAAGGGCAGCATGAACAACGATACAACAGAGACAATACAGGCAGACAAATACAGCCGTCAAACACAAATAAAATGTCACATTAGCCCGTCAATATGCAAAATAAAAGAAACTTAAAAATCATTAAAAACTGGCAACATTTCAAACGACTTCAATTTTTGGATATACGAGCACTCTCATCTACCAATGGTGTCGTGTTCTCTGTCACAATAAACATTAGCATACCAATATTTTTAGCTTTATATGACATACTGTACTGACACATTTACTTGTTTTTAAGCTGCATGGAGATGTTTTATGGTACATCTCACATATTGTACTGGTCATAGAAGTTAGTTTGCAATGAGTTGAATCTGTGTTGCTCTGTGTAGGCCATGCAGTATGAGATGGACCACGGAATTCCTGTCATCCAATCAGAAGCTGTCAGTGGGGCAGCCAGGTTCACGACGGGAACAGGAAGAGGAGGACAATTCTCCTAGGATTCAGTTTGTCGAGGCCTTGTGACTCTCAGGTGATCTCTCACAACTCGCTGCTGCTCCACTGCTCTCCACAAATGTTTTACGTGTCTGATCGATGTTTTATTCAGATAGCGTGTTATCTTAGCATTCTTCCTACATTTCAAATATAGTGAGATGAAGTTGTGTGTATTTAAAATGTTTATCATACTACTATTTAGGTTCTGTGTGAGTTTCAACTGGGATCAATAAGCATAGAAAAAGCAAATAAGACACAAAGGTAAAGTTAGTCTAACGTATGTACTTCTGAATATAAAAATGTATAATATAAAAATATGTATTGTTAATATATCAGAGACACATTTTGAAAGGGAAAACAGCTCCATGTGCAGCACACACTGGTTTTAACTTGAATGTTCTTGATGCAAAACACAAAGGTATTTCTGTTTAGCTAAAAGGTTGACCCAAGCTGTCATTTTCTTTTTCAGTCTGTTCCTCTGGTTTCTTGTGAACTATATAAATACACATACTTAAAGATGAGATCTTGCACTTTTTTTTCTTTTTTTCAAAGCAAATCATCAAGGAGAATCACAGATATCTTTATGTTCTGCGCGATGCAGCGCTTTAGGAAGTCTTTGACCACAAAACTAATCCAACACAAAAGAGTAAAAAGGCATCAAAAGCACAAAACCTGCAGCAGCTCGCCATTGTTCCTTTGAAAAAAACACTTGATTACTGGGATAAGACTTGTGTTCACGAACGTGTGCGTGTGAGCAAGTAACCATAGCGATATACTGTAATTATTGCAGAAGATTCAGCACTTCTTGTCAGATCTGTCCCAGGTGTAAGCATTCCTGTTGGAGAACGTGTGTGTGTGTGTGTGTGTGTGTGTGTGTGTGTGTGTGTGTGTGTGTGTGTGTGTGTGTGTGTGTGTGTGTGTGTGTGAAAAAAAACCACGCGTTCAAGAATCTCTGTGTGCGCAATTTTCTGTGAACTCTTTTCTGACCTTTTAATGCTCATTAATAAAAAATGTCTCACAGGAAAAGGGAGAACTAAAACCAAGATGTATGGGGATGTGTGTGTGAGTAAAAGAGATACAGACAGACAAAGACCTCATTAGGTTTAGGAGGTGTCCTGTCTAGACAGTGTGATGACAGGACACAGAACCTCTGTTTAATGTTTCCTCCTCCTCCCTCGACTTCCAACTCACCCAACACACACACACACACACACACACACACACACACACACACACATATCACCTGCTCTGCCTCCGGGGATCCACACACACACGGTTGCTTAATGTCAAGCAAAATGTTAAGGACATATAGAAGTATTTAAGTGCTTTTTCTGTGACAAAGTCCTGCAGCCTCTTTATCACAGGAATGTCGTGATAGCACTGAAGAGCACCAACGAAGAAGAAGCTGTGGATGTCTTTGTGCTAGCTTGTTTGTTTAGTATGAGGCATGCCCAAAAGTTAATGCCCAATTATGTGTTTAAAACATGGATTTAGTGCTTTTTTTGTCAATGTGAGTTGTTAAAGAATAATCTTTTTCTTTTTATAGTTTTATCTGCAAAATTACAATTTCCCTCTGAGTTTGTGCCCAAAAAGGAACTTGAGGAAACGAACCATTCACTCTATATTTTGCCAATAGAAGAAGCTTGAACTTGTAGGGTAACTGAATGTGTTCTCCATTAGGAATAATCTCTCATTAAAGTAAATGGGTGTTTTGAGTCCAAGAAAAACTAAAGAATATGATAAATGACATCCTGGAGATGTCTTATTCTAGTTAGGCCTCGTCAGTTTCTGTTATTTTAGAGTTGAATCTGTCGTTTACCTCTCCAACACACACACGGGCAAACAGGTAAATGCATTATTCTTCCCAAAACTCTTTATTATCATCTTCTTGTACTGACAGGATTTCTGCTTGGTAAATAGGGAAAACAACGTTTTAAAATCTAAATCTCATCTGCTTTGCTACGCCCTACAAAATACTTGCCAGAATTTTAAATAAAAGCCTACATGTGTTTTTAAATGAATGGACAAAAACATGCAAGACAATAGCTGTTCCTTTTTTTGACGTGCTGTTCAGTTATTTATGTAAAGTTGCATGACATTTGGTTTTAGCTTTATGAGAGTGAGATGTTTATAGTTGGGGCTACCCGGCTGTGTGTGTGTGTTTGGTGCTGGTATGTGTAGCTTTGATGCTGGTTCTCACTCTTCACATGCAGATAAGATAGGCTCTGGCAGCAGCAGTAGTAGCAGAGACACCGAGAGATATGGACACCTTTGGACCTTATCACCAGGACCATCACTGTCTGAAGGGCCATGAAGACACAACACAGGTTAGGGTGAGAGGAATGATGGGAGGAAGAGGGAGGAGAAAGGGACATGAGCATTTCATGAAGAGGATTCTAGGACATATGTTCTTCCTTCTATTATAATTATTTAAAAATATGTTTAAACCTGTAGCATGCAAGGCGTTTAACAGCAGGCATTTTACTAATTGTTGCAATCTGTTCATATTCAACAAAAAAGCAGAAAGCAGTGACTTCAAGGTGCAGCTGGTTTAGATTTAAAATGTGATGTTATTCAATTAATTAGAATACTTAAGACGTTTATTTCTATAGTGTTTAAAGGAGATTGGATCACTTCTCCTTGAGTTGCTGTGCGTAATTGCCTGCTGTTTCCAACTCCATCGTCAGGGGTCGTGCCTCAACTGGGCAACATTTATTCTGCTTCAGCGGACACGCACCTTCATTCTGGACGTGTGTGAAGATATAATTCACGCCTCATTAAAGCTGAAGTCATTAAATTAGCCCACGTTATTGTAAATCACTTGAAAGACTTCCTGTAAAGTGCAACTACAAAACCTTATGAAACAAATGAAGTTATACCCAAATACTACTCATAAGGCGCAAAAATAAATTGAGAAATATCACAACTAGTTTTAACTATGTCTGAGAGGCTGAAAAATCATGTTAGAGGAACATTATGATGAATTAATGCAAAGGTATTTTATTAGAGTAGACAGGCTGTCATTCTGACGCGAACAAAATATGGAAATGTGATGTTAAGTTGTCCTTTCTAGCTGAAGAGCTCCACCTCTGGCTCAGTGCGCGCGGAGTGGGCGGTTTCAGAACATACACACGTACGTACACGCGCGCGCACGCATAATATGGACTGCAACCTGCTGATTCCAGTTAGACTCTCATACAGCCTGTAGGAGCACCGTCACTGAGAACACTTCCACTATTAAAGGGCAACTCTAATCAGTGCGCAACATTGGAAACTTTTATATTTCGGAGTAAATAATCCTCTAAAGTGAAATGGCTTCTTTCAGAGGACTTATGTTGGTGAACTGTGTATCAAACGGTGTCTTTTAGACGACTAACCGGAGCGCTCAGAATAAAGTTTCTCATGGTGCATTTTATCCTGAGGCAGCACAGCGCGCTACGGGACTCAGAAATGAAAGCAGCAGCGACACTATTCTGCCCATTTCTCTTTAGGAAGTATTTCAAATGGCTTGATTCACGAGTCTTTCCTCGCTTTTGATCTGTGGCTGCGACAGATAACCGTGCACTTCGGACGGACTTTGGTTACCATTACGCCTATATTTCACATTTGGATAAGCGACTGAAGCTCCAAGCCAGACACACTTGGGACTCGGGACAGCACCGCGGGACTACACGATGAGCAGCTGCTGGCTTGCCTTGGTCGGATTGTGGTGGAGCGCTTGTTACTGCATGTTCCTGGTCTCGGGGAGTAATTATTCACTGGATGGAAACAACGAGGTGCACCAGGGTTTCATCCACCGGCGGCTGCGGACGCACGAGAAGAGGGAGATGCAGAAGGAGATCCTGTCCATCCTCGGGCTGCCGCACAGACCGAGACCGCATCTGTCACACGGGAAGTACAACTCCGCTCCACTTTTCATGTTGGACTTATACAACACCATATCTAACGAAGAGAAAAGCCAGGTGGAAGGCATGCTAGACAGATACCAGTCCATGCGAACCACCCAGAGTCCTCCTCTGGCCACATATCAAGAAACTGCCTTTCTAAACGATGCAGATATGGTGATGAGCTTCGTAAATCTAGGTGAGTTCCTTGAAACTATTTTTACTTTAACTTTTCTTTGGTGCTTAATAAGGCTCTAAATGTTTTTTTATTGGTAAAGTTGTTAGACAGATACATTCAATATTAAAATCTAAATTGTCCAAATGAAATTAAGCCTGAACAGGTGTTTGGCACAAGCAAGATTAAAGTGCAGGCTCACTATAGGAACAATATTATTACGACAAAAAGTTGTAAATAATGGGATGATGGCGCATGAATACGGCTCTTACTTCTCTTAACATAGTTTTTTTTCACCTGTGCCCTTAGACCCCTGGAGTTTATTTGAAACCAAACCTACATTTTATTCCAAACACGGGACGCTATCACACCAGACGCACAGTACGCACGTTCAGTAAGGGATCCAGGACTTGCTCATTGCGTGAACCACACAGACTCCCTCTTCTCCTCTCTGCCTAAGACAATCTGATGAGGCTTGTATTGTTTAGGAGTGATTTATTGTTACACCTCGTCCTCTCTCCGGGTAGATTGGCCCTCCTCGGCTCATTTAGAGGACTGACATTCTGTGGTCAGTGTTCCTGTTCAATCTACTCCATGATTTATGTGTTCGCGGGGAAAATAGACCTATCCTCAACAAAACATCAACCAACACCGCTGGTATTTGTATATAGGCGCTATTCCTGCTGTTGACCTCCAGCTCAGAGAGCTGCGGTTTCTGTGCGTAAACTGCGTCGCATTGTTTGTGTTACCCAAACTGATTTGTCTTTAATTAGCTCCAGTGACGATAAAGAGGGACACTTTAATCATAACGAGTTTGGAACATAAAAGCCAAAAGGCCTTCCTTCCATTAGCAGCTCCAGTGTTTACTGGGAGACTCTAAACAGAGCGCCTGAAGATAAACAGAGGCGCTGCCAGAGTCAGGCTCTGCTGGACAAGTAGGCTTAAATCCAGATGGATTGTCATTCTTCTTGGGAACTAAGGGCATTGTCATGATCTGGCCATGAGAACAGTGAGGATGTTTCACTGCTGAAGAATGCAGTTTTCTATTACTCAGGCTCCTATTGAAACAGGAAATCCTTCACATATTTTATCCCTCACCTTTATAAACAATTTAACAATGTATCAGTACCACACATGAAGAGGAACATTAATATGTGGAGGAAAAAAAGGCAAATGGTTCTCTACTTATTGGTCCTGTGAGTATTGGTGTTGCAACATGCAGTGATGAAAACCAGATACTCAGACGGAAGGAGGCAGAGGCTTTGGTCTCAAATATCGAAGCCCCTCTGTTGGCTTCTGTGTGGGAGTGTGATGGTGGCGGCGTGGTGCTTGTGTGTCTGTGGTTTTGGTATTCCTGTGCTGTATCAGTTTGGGTTTATACTGCGTTGTTGCACATCTGGCTCTCCACTTTGATTAATCGCGTCCTGTGCATCTTTTGCCGATTCCCTCAGATTTCTGCGGTGACCAGGGATTAGGTTGCCATCTCCTCCAGCCGTACACAGAGTCCTAACCGCCCTGGAGGAGGGACGGCTTCCTCCCTGAATGTGATTGTAATTAATGTTGGACAGGCCAAGGCTCTCCATCTGCTTTGCAAATAAGGTCTTGCACGACTACCGTGTGTCATCGCCATCCGATTAGTTTTTAATGCGTCTCCTGCTCGATTGGAGCGGTTTGTGCGGATCGACTAAGAAAGCTACAGTAGGAAAAGGCCAGAAGCCCTCCTGGGTGGTCCTCTTGTTTTTAAAACAAGCCTAAAGATCTGGATATCATGTGTGGACAAAGTGAAACTACAAATTAGAATCAAGATACATGAAAGGAAGCGAAGCGAAGAAGCCAAACAATCTGTCTGAAACAATTTGAAAAATATGGGGCAGGATGAACAGACGGCACCTTACCTGCGTGATCTGTGTTTGTGAAGCCAAAGCAAAGAAGAATGCAGCAGCTCCGTTCACAATGATCATCTCATTAAAACCTCTCACAGTTTTACATCGGCAAATCCTCCCTGTGTTGTAGATGTGAGAATCTTCGACTTTTAAAACTGACCCACGGCAAATAAAACGATGACAGTGATTTAAGTTTCGGCGTGAACTGATGTCTTTCACAGCCAGCTGCAGCAGTAGCACAGATAGAGAGCTCAGGGGGGATTCCCTTGGGGTTCGGACAGATTTAAGAGCCCCTGTGTTACATCCAGTCTCAAGTGCTCTCTGCGAACCATATGCCTCTTTCTCCCCCCCCTGCATGATTCATGAAGACGTCTTGTTCAGGCATCCATTCTCCTTAGCTTTCATCACTTGTTCAGAATGACCCATTGAAAAGGAGCAAGTGGTGGAAAACTTCACATCGGGGGACGAGAAGCATATTTTCCAGTTCCTTTTTTTATCTTCTTTCCTATAAAAGCACCTTCATCACTGTTTGCCTTGCGGACGTCCTGCTTTCCACTGAGGTCTATTGAAGTGACACTGTGTGCTGAATGACTCATGCTGTCTGACACACTACAGCTCCAAACATGTCCTGTTGCACTGCAGGGTCCCCTCGTAATGGCAGCGGTCACTGTTAGAAGTTTTAGACCTCTAGCAGTGCTATGGAGTGTTTTTTCTATGAGTCCCTGTTTTGATTATCTCAGGCGTACGCCACGTGAGTGATGCCATACACATTCCTGTCAATGGTTTCACACTATTCCACTGATAAACAGGTTGCGGTAATTTTCCGATATCTGTGCGACTAGCAAAAGCCGCAGGAAGAGTGCAAGGTATAAACATGGATGTAAACAATACAGGGTTTACATTTTGGGAATTCTGCTTTGTGAGAAATTAAATGAAAAGCATGTGTTTTCATGAGAAACACTGGATGTATACATCTTTTGGTTGTTTACAAGAAATCTGGTAAAGAAGACTGTGTGCAGTTTCAAGTACAAATGCATCTTTTTTTTAATATTTATATTTGGTGAGAACTCCAGTTAAAACATCTTTAGTGGAAAAAGGATGACCGATCCTCTTTGCCAGTTGCCAGTCTCTGGTCACAGACCTATAAATCTCTCACAAGGTAATATATTGCTGAGTGAGTGGGCAGACACTGCAAATATTGGTAAGGTGCATCCCAGTGCAAAACAAATAAATGACTTCATTACTCTCTCAATTAATGAGAGTTGACATATTGCTGAAAAAATATCTACCGCCACCGCGAGGGCTATAATAACCAGCAAGGGAAAATGTGCTATTCCTATCAGACCTGGTTCTTGTGGTTGTGTCAAGGATGCACAGAAATGGCTTCGGTTTCACGGGTCAGAGAACAGGAACTCAAAATGTTGTTCCTGTGTCATCTGCATTTAACTGTGACGAGTTTGCTTGCTGCTGCTCTCCAATGCCAGCCAGAGAGACAGGTGTGGAGGCCTCCCTGAGTCTGGCTAAAGCTCACATTGCTCGTTGGCTCTCATTTAAATCCATTCATTATTTAAAGTCAATCTTTATTCTACTGTTCATGCAGATTTAAATAGCTTTCATGATTAACAGGTGTCCTTGTGTTTTTGTCTTGGTTTTCCCATGCTGTATGCATTAATACGGGTGTCTACTCCAATCAATAGCATGGGTTTTATAGACCTGAAGCTGTTTGTTAATGACTTAAAAGCCTTTTTAAGTTTGCAATTTATATATAAATCTAACCTTGACTACAATTGATCTGTGTTGATTATGATCAAGACAAAATGTTTGTTTGTTTTAACAGCCCCTCACTTCGTTCTCACTCATACAGATCATTCAGTAGCTGAACTAACCAGGGATCAGAAACGCTTCATTCAAAGAGAATGGCAGCTGATTTCAGGGTCACTTCAATTGTTATAATCACAGTCAACAGGTGCTTTCCACAAAGAGATTTACATTTGAAGCCGTCCCAAAGGCTTTTGTGTTACCAGAAAGCCAAAAAAAACATTTAAAAACTGCTCCAGTGTCTTAAAGGTTAATCACACATGCCTTCTAGCTCAAATATTATACGATTATGTTATGCTTTCTTTCACTTGTCTGTCATCACTGCTGCTCTCCTTTTCTTATTCTCTTGTCTGTCTCTGCACACCTCATTGCATAGCTATAGCTGAGCTGTCACTACAGCTCTTACCTAAGTCAACAGCCAAGCTTTCTACTAGCCTACCTCCCACACGTTAAAAGCAAACAAGCCAGAGAGCCTTAAGAAGTGGGTTTTCAGGAGATTAGCCGGGTCCAGACAGCCCAGGGCTTATTCTGAAAAGAAGTACCCTTATTAAGCGGCTGTTTTCCCTGTCTTATGATGCATGGCTGCATTTCTCAGCGCCTTAGCTCAGGTAAGCCACTTCCTTTGCTGCAAAACGTGTCCCAAAGCCCCAGCATGATCAAATAATTAGTCAGCCTCCATCAAAGAGTCAGTTGTTTGATGCAGAAGGGAGCTTTGGAAAAATGTCACTAAACCGCTTTAAAACACTTCCTGCAAAGATTTGGAGAACAGAACCGAGGACCACCCGTCACTTCGCCTCAACTTTCAGCATATCGTAAACAATATTAGCAAGAAGTTTAAGTGAGGAATTCAAGATATGCTGCAGCGGAATAAATAAACTTTTCAGAGACATAAACTTGGCAGTTAAAACCCACTTGCGATGGTGAGAAAAATGATGTTAACAAACTACAAACCTCTGTGTTTGTTTTCATCTGTTTACAGAATCAGATATTTCACTGCCGCTACAAGCACACTTGAACTTGCAGTGATGTTCAAGAACGGCCCAAGATATACAAATAATTCTGCTTATTGGGTTACATTGTTTTAAAGTGCTTCCTTTTTCTCCTATTTTGATTGTATTGGTTTGCCAAGCCTTTTGGCAAAACACACAGCCGACTCGAGAAACAAAGAGTGTTGATGGTGGAAACATCTCCGGTTAACCTGATTATGCATTTTCCAGTCCAGCTTCATGTCTGCCGTAAAAGACGAGGTGTTACAGGACAACTCTATTGTCCATCTTAGTTTTCGCCACAGACCTTACATTGTGTATGAGTGTGTATATCCTTGGCAGCTAGCTTTTTTTGTGAGTGTGTGTATACATAGATGGAGATGTACACACACTGTTGACTGCCAAGGCACAC
>NW_011355004.1:91571-159613 GCF_000735185.1 Notothenia coriiceps
ACACACACACACACACACACACACACACACACACACACACACACACACACAGAGCTAAATATACTGACTGATGACACAATATTCAGTCGCTGCTGTTTATGTTTGAAGTCTTTCTTGAAACTACAGCATGTGACGTGTTGTTGTTGTTGTTGTTTGCCTCTGTGTTAACATGTTGTAGCATTCACACAAAGGCTGACTGATGGTATCACTATGAAGCTCACATAGCTCTGAAGGTCATCAGAGCTAAAGTAGAGTTTTCTTTTAAGTGACTAAGACTCACTGATCAAAAGGGGACATGCCTCCCTCACGTGCAACAGTCTGGTCGCCTGTCTGCCTCTCCGTGTCTGTTTGGTGGCACAATGTCACAATTACATCACAAATAGACAAGACGTTCAGATGAACACATTTCACCCCAATAGCATTCAAATCACGTGCTTTATTAAAGACACTTGTTTTCATTGTTGTATCTTAACAAATCCCCTTTCCACTCTCCGCTGTTTGAATGCAGGAAGTGAATCAGAAGCGAAAACAAAGCATGCCATGCACACGCTGCGTGACCTTGGGCTGTCTTTGCTAAGAACAGGGGGCACTTTCTTCTCTGCTCTCCTCTGAAATAAAACAACCTTCTGAAAATAAAGCTTATCTTTGGGGCAGCTGGAGCACTTACAGTGGGGCCACAGAGAGTTTGACCTGGTAGGCTGGTGCACACATTACAAGAGAGGAACACACTGTGGGCCTGATACAAACACATCAGACTGAACAACTCAAACACAAAGATAGAAATGCTTTTGATACACAAAGCACGCACCTCTACAGAACTGGTCTGGTTGATCCAACAACAAGTCCAGCTCTCTGGCTGTGACTTCAGGAAGGTCGTCTCCCTCGAAATTCTGAGAGAGAGAAAAGTAAACAGATGGAGATAGGAATAAAACAGCAACACAAACAGAAGCATACATAGAGACGTTGGTAACTCCCTAACAGGCGGACAAAGAGAAAAGTCACATGTGTACAAACTGTGCAGACTGAGGAAGTCAAGTCATATCCTATCAAGCCACAATGAGCTTCATCAGCGGATGGTGCTTCAGGAGGAGCATTATCAGTTGCTAAGTGACACCATGAGGAGGGTAATGATGCGTGAAGGATGTGCCGTTGGACATTTATGACTGAGATGATTTAGCTCTGCTTTATTTTAAGCACTGTGGACACTGAGAGGTAGTTCAGAAAGGTCGGTTAGGCATCAGGTGTTTTACGTCCACAACCCACTACACCATTAACTCCACTGCATTATTCACATTCAGAAAATTGATGTCATTTTTAAACATCTAAAAATAGCCCCTTCCATAAATACTGTATCTGTTCTTTTTTTAGCATTAGTCACTGGATAATATTCTGTTCTGCTCCAATGCTTCTTTCTCCGGACAGCAAAGACTAACATAGAGCAGCTAGCTTGGGACAAAGAGCTTAACTAGAGCTGCTGTGAGCACACGGTTCACATCCAATGAGCCACCAGGACACCTGATGTTCTTCACTATGATGACTGTCCCTGCGCTGTGACAGAGAGTTTACCTCAGCAGTCGGGATGACGAACGGCTCCTTCTCCTTCATGGAGATGGCAGCCGGAGGTGACCTGAACCCTGGGTGAGCACAGGAGGACGAGGAGCAGGGATGAGGAGCATGTTTGCAGACCAACAGGAATGTGAGGTTAGCTGAGGATGATTACGTGTTTGTGCCAAAATAAGGCCTGATGCATTCACATATAGGGTTCATACACTTTTTCACCAATGATTTTCAATGACCTTTACCTCATTTTCTATGACCAAAAAAATGACTCTCTCTCAGTGGTACCACAGAAAATGGTTTATTTTAACATGGAACAGGAAAATAAGTTCTGTATATGAAACATGTTGTGCCTATTTACAACAAATCAAATCAAGCCACTAACATCTCTCACCAGCTAAATCCCTCGTCAGTTAAATGCCATTTTACGTTTCCTTACTACACGATACAGTATTTATTATCATTATAGTATTACTATTTTGGCGATTAGATAAAATATATATTATATTTGATGCAACTTTAGTTACATTTCCATGAGTTTTCCAAAACTTTGGGAAAAATATTGTTTTCCAAAACTTTTCCAGGGCCTGGAATTAGCATTTTGAATTTCCATGACTTTTCCAGGTCTTTAATGACCGTTGTGTGTCCTTCATATACATAGCTGTCCTGTATACCTGTACACGGCGTTGCCACAAATATTTATCTACAAGTTTGTCTTTAGACTCGAGTAGTTCGTAGCATTACGTTATAAATTACTTATCCCTGAACACAACCGGCTTATTTTTGGACACTTCTTACCATGCCTCAAAATAGCGCATCAGCACCTACCTTTTAAGCGTCTGAAGAAAGTAGCAGCGCTTCTGACGAGCATTACAAAGTAGTTCGAGCGCAGTAAAGATCGCCGCCATTGACATACTCGGAGGAGGACGGTCTACGTTAGATATTAGAAGGATGTACAGACGTGAGATTATCTGCGAGCACGTGACTTTGAGTGAGGATCATAATAATAGTACAGTACTTTTGGTTGTCTGTCTCATTTTCACAAAAAAGCGGTTATTTATCTCGTTAAATGTAATCCGGACGTGTTGGGCTTCGCACACTAAGAATTAATAAACTATTCTTAAAGTGAGAAAAGACCGTCCAACCGAACCTATCTAGGACTGGTGACATTATGAAGAGTAGCCTCCCGCGCTTCTCGAGGTCCTGCTGAAAGAAGCCGGGATACCTATGTGGTTGACGGGCGGGGATATTTGTGTGGTCCATGTTGTTGTATAGAGTGGGCTTCACGTATAGGTGTTATTAGACTACAGACAGAGTACATACGGACATGAGTATACATAGTTGTTATACAGATTCTGTTTGACTTTTATGCAGGGCGTAGAATTCACTGCCATGTCCGTTCGGGAAAACGGGCATTGATGTTCACTCCGAAACGAGTGTGTGTTGTGTGCAGTTAAGTGTGATAGGGGCGCGGGTTGTATGGACATAAGTCGGAGATGCTGCCGGTATATCCGTATTTTCTATACGAGAACACTACAATGGGACACCACCGACAGTTGTAATAAACAAAAGCTGGTGTGGAGTCTGTAATGTTTGACTTTTATTAGGGGGTCACAAATAATAGTTGAGTAATTATTTCGTACTTGATGAACATTCACTCCGCAACAAAATACCTCCAGTGTAGGGCGGGGTAAGATCGTTTTATACACGTTAAAGGAGGTATGACAGGGAAACCAATTCCCCTTTCACCTTGGAAACATGTGTGCCGACCTGAAACAGGAGGGACATTGTATAGTGAGCATCCTTACTGGTTACTCCCTGAATTAGTTTCTTGTAGTTTCACATGGTCTTGTATTTATAACCACCGTTCCTACACTTTTATTAACTAGACCTGAGATAGTTATTTAACATTTCTAGGGAATTTGACCTGACACGGAAATTTGTTACGTGTTATCTTTGTCGACACACAGACCGAAAACTTACAGTTGAAAAACTAACTTTAATACCTGTCACGTAGTCCATAGATCTGTCCTCCTCTTTTGTTATGATAATTGATCCCGACATGGCGCTTTAAGCATACCACCTCACGATAACGCAAAGTTAAGAGCAATATAACCGCAAAACGAAATAATAGAGCGAAAAATTAACTTAACTGAACTTTTAGAGGGTTATTAGTTGCATATCGCGAACACGGGAGCCGGCACCACGGATGTGGAATTGGTTTGAGAATACTAAATGAAAGGAGGCTAGAGCAATATACTATCTTTGATAGCCTGAAAAGAGGCAATTTAGGGGCAGTGCAACAAAGTATCTTGTGTGTTGAAGGACAGTTCGTCGGTATTTTGAGAGGATAGTTTTATTTCGTACAGGTATGTTTTATCATTTCCTTCCAAGGGGGGTGCGTGGCGTCTTTTTCTTTCGCTTTGTCTGTACGTGTCGCTATCCTTCGGTCGTTATATGTGAATTCTGTATTATCCGTTGACGTTGTTTTTCCATTGTTTGTGTTACGTTATAAAAAAGTTAATAACTCTTGTGTTTAACCGCACATATTGTAATTGTTTATTGTATTTTTGTTGACAATCTTGTTTTACTTACGGCAGCTTACTTTGGCTTTACGCTCATAGACTTTCGCCACTGGCGCGGTATAAAACGTCGACTAGAATGATGGCTTTTAGTCTGCTAGGTCTCGGGCCGTGTGTTACCATAACCCTGTCGGATGAGTATTGGAGACATAGATACAAAACGGAATGTGTAACACAAACAGATTACGACACAAGAAAGTCTAGTCAGTGTGAATACTATTATGTAAACACAATCATAAGACGGGAACCTAAATACTATGAGCAACAATATATAAAAATCTTTACATACCCAAACCTTTTACACCCCGCCTCTCGCCGAAAGTGTCGCTGAGCGGGACGACTGGCCGAGGTGTTGCGGTTGTGCAACTGCTAGTCCCACTCTTGAACAGTATTTTGTTTGTATAGGTATTTAGGAAGACCTTCGAGTCCGGAGCTGACTTGTAGTTTGACTGAATATCGCTACAATACTTGAACACGTTACTTCCTAAGAGACCTACGAAGTGGACGACACCACTTGTGACCAACAGATTATTACTGGTTAATAAATCCTTAATCTTAATAATTACTAAACACTATCAGCGAAAGCGCCATTGTAAAATGTAACAAGTCAGTCTATTAGTTTATTAGAGTCTCCGTTAAATATTAACCCATGTCATAAGTAATCGACTCTGAGAGTTTTTTCTACAACCGGGTGAATAGGGCGAAAAAGGTGAGGACAATCCTGTATACTTATGTACAAGAGATTAGCACTTAAGTACGAAGTACATAGGTGTGTATAATGGGTNCATTCCATTTACACTTGAAGTCATCTCTGTCACACACCCTGCTCTTAACACCCCGCTACACACACACACACACACACACACACACACACACACACACACACACACACACACACACACACACACACACACACACACACACCCCACTCCTCCACCCCAGCGCCCACCCACCCTGATGATATCTCTCCCTCACACGCCATAACTCCCTGACTTGACGAGATGGCAGCAGAGATTGGGGCTAAGAACAGAGATTACACCTCTTGCCTTGTTTGTACTCTCTGTCCTCATTTCTTCTCCTGTCCAGTCCCATGTCTCCATCCGACATTCCAGTTGGGAGCGATGGTTGCGTGGGATGGAGTGTGACGAGATAAGGAGGTGAAGTGCGGCACACTCGCGGCTGGTAACGATCTATCGAAGGGAGCAGATAACTCTGGCGGAACATCTGATTAGGGCCCGCTGCTCCCATTTATCACCTCTGGGCAAGGAATTTGGTCCATTTTTTTTTTTTTTCGTCTGCTGTGCTTCAAGCAGGATGAGGCAAAGATTCACTGTCCTTTCACACATCTGTTGTTTTCTTTGTATCTATCTGTCTTTACACATCTCTTTCTCTCGTCTTTGCAATGCGTCAAATTATTGCTCAAAACCTCAGAGTCTCAGAGCAACAAGAAGCAGACAGACATTGCATGATATTAGGCTATTGGCTCGGTAACCATTGATTATAGTGTTGGTTTCACCAGAGAATCATGGTCCAAATGCAGTTTTAAATACGTTTCAAGCCCTAAAAGGAAAAATGATTATAGTGAGAAAAGGCACAATTTAAGTTCGGCAAAAAGTTGAAACAAATGGCAACGTTAATATGAACTCACATGTATTTGTACTGGTAATCATTGCTTTTCACTGTGATCTTGTTGTAGTGTTCAGAAAGCCTTTTTAAAAAGTCACAGTGATTGTTTTACTCCGTGCAAGTATGTCTTAAAATTAGACAAAGACAAAGAGTGTGTGTGCATGTTTACTTCTCCATTGCTCTTCCCTGCTAAGAGCGCCGTAAAGCTGTCAGCCTTGTCTTGTGTTTAACTGTCTGAGGAGGCCAGGCAGACGAGATCATTAACCTGGGAATAGACTGTGTGCTTGTGTGAGGATGTTTGTATATACCAAGTTTGTTATTATGTGAACGAAAGAGACAAAGAAGGAAACGGAGAAGGAAAGATGCAAACAAATTCATCTCTTTGTTTTGATTTCTGCATTTTTGAAAGATCTTTGCTTAACCCAAGCCTCAAAACCCGTTGAAAGTTCAAACACCTGCTGTTTAGGTGGATGTGATGAGGTTTGGATTGACTGTATGAAGAGGAACATGTGGATGCCATCAGTGGCATGAGGGCAAACTGCATCAACATGTAGCTGTTTTCATTTAACTTACCACACACATCTGGTTGTACCTTAAATGTATCTTCTATTTTCAAAGATGATATCAATGATGCATAGGTGTCAACTTTAGTGATAAGGTACATAATCGCTAACAGATTTTTAAGGGTCAAGTTCACAGCAGTTTGAATTAGAACCTGTTAAAGTGATTGAAACCTTTGTAAACACAGCTCAAGAAAATGCTGATAAGAGTGGGACACGATACAAAAAGTATCATGGTGCGTATAGCCAATACAAAATAAACAAATTTTTATTCTAAAGTTTAAAAATTATTAAATACTTTGTGAATTAAAAAAAACATATACACATCATTTTTTCTTTTTCAAGCAATTGTTTCACTGGCTTATAGGTATACACTTATTTTCTACTCGCCTATTATTTTAGTTCAGGAGTGATATTTCGAGTAATTCTTGCATTTATTTCAATGAAATTGCGTTTATTTATTGGAGATTAGTTCATTGACGTTTTGAAAATCTCTACAATCATACATTTGATGGAAGATTTTATGTTGCATTACGCAGCAAGGGACATGAGCTCTTTAAGTAAACACTGGTTGGTATGTCTTTGGAATTTCCCGTCCAATCCGGTGTTAAAAAGGTTGTGAACCGCTGAACTCGGCATGTCCTTGTGTGCCCAGTAAACTCCATCCATTATCATAATGACCCCATCGTTTGCCCTGCCCGAGGACTCGCTCTGGTAATGGAGATGAACACAGCCGACAGGAATGGCGTAAATGTCACAGTAAACATTCCTGCAGTCGCATTCTTCAGTGAAGCCACCGGGAAGCCCACAGGGATTTATCTCTAGTAAATAAAAAAGCAGAGGAAGAAAGAGAAAGGGGGGAAGAAAAGAAAAAAAAGGCACACCCAAAGGATGCTTGAGTGGTGAGAAACTCTGGGACAGATGAAGGGTGATTTAAAGCCCTGGGTGACCTTGAATGAGCAGAGCAAAAAGGGTTTGAGTGTGTGTTTGCTCTGGGAGCCACATATACACTTTTATGTGAACACAAATGTCTTCATGAAGATAGTTTATAGTCAAAACAAGTACAAATATGATGGGAATCCTTTTTTAGCCATGCATGCAGTATGTCGAGCGATCTCTCCAATACTTGGTCCAGATATTAATGCTGTCATTTAGGATACATAGTTTGGTGATCTTCTGACTTTTCCTCTTGCACTACCATGAGCTTGCTATATTCAATTTGTATTTGCTAGCATTGCCCAGTTTGTTGGTTCATCGTTGCTAGCATCAGGACATTGCTTTAGGTCTTATGTTTAGAGCAGGGGTCTGCAACCTTTTTGACCAAAAGAGCCATTTTGCCCCCTTTTCCACACTTATTTTTTGTCTGGAGCCGCAACACATATTTGATAGCTTATAAAGTTGTATATATTGCTACATCATAGACAAAAACTGCAGTTTTTTTGCATTTATTATTTATTACATTATAGAAAACTGTTTAACTCTAATAATAAACAAATAACTCTTATAAGGAGAATACAAAAACATAAACAGGCCAACTTTAAAATAAATCAACACAGCACTTGGGGAGTTATGAATATAATTTAAAATAGGCCCACTTTGAGATAAATAAAACATATAGCTGCACCCTAAAAAGAGTTAACTGATTGAATTATGACTGAAGATTGTCAGCTGTCTTCCTCTCCCGTGTTGTTCCTCGATACGTAAAGGCTGCAGCACCTTTGACAACTTCTCTCCCCATATCAAACATACCGATAAGCCAGCATCGTTTGCTGTGAAAGCATATAACTCTCTCCACGCAGAATTAAATCCTGTGTTCCTCCGGTACTTTTCTTTGATTTATCCATAGTTCGCTCATGGAGCCGGGGGTCAGGTTATTCACCCGCAGGAAAAAGGTGCTGGCCGCGGGGACCCGGTAGAAGGATGTGACGCATATTTTAGTAGTTGAACTAATTCAAAAGCGGTTTTTTTTGCCACTCACGCATGCGCAGTTCGTACGTACTCGGCTGAATTCTTTGCGGTGTGTTCCAGTGCGACACATATCCAAGACGCAGGAGAACACGCCGACGCAACAGTCGGCGTCGGCATCGGCGAGTTCCCTGGTGACTGCTTGGTGTGTCAGGGCCTTTACAGGAGGCAGAGGCTTAAGGCCCAGATACACCGGCCCGAAATCGGCAGTAAATGGGAGTCGGGCCGAACATGAGCGTGGGCACGCCCTATTCGGATTGGTGTGCGGCGCACCGTCGGGTCTTTTCTGCCGACCTGACGCCTTTTCTTGGCGTTGAATCGGCGTCGGGAACACCACCGGAAGTCGGACAAAGGGATAACACTGATTGGCTGTTATGCTAGCGAATCAGTGCATGAGAAGCGTTAACGGAAGTGAGGGAGGTAAACAAATGATTTAAAATGGAAGATGGAACACACACGGACGGCTATTTCACCTCATCGGTTTATAGAGCTCCTGTTCGTTCATGTTTTCAATGGACGAGAGTGAAAATGGAAAGAAAAACGCTATTTGTTTGTTTATATCACGGAGTCTGTTCTTCTTCTCTGTCTTCGGTTTCCGGTTGTTGCCTCTTTTGAATGATGAATACACACTACCGCCGCCTGCTGGTAAGGAAAGTTATTGCCACTTACGCATACGCAGTTCATACGTGCTCGGCTCGGATTTGCGATGTGTTCCAGTGCGCGAAGTCGGCAAATACGCAGGAGAGTCCGGCGACGCAACAGTCGGTGTCGGCGTCGGCGACTTCTCAGGTGACTGGCCGGTGTATCTGGGCCTTAACACATGATGATATTGTGTTAGATTGTGTCATTGCTTTGCTAGAACCTTCTGCACAGATGTGAACCTGTTGCATTGAGTCTGACATGTGGATGCTGGTGTCAAATCTGAGATGGTTTCGACACTGCATTTTGGTACAGTGTATTTCTTTTGGAATGTTTAAACAGGCAGTGATTATTAAAGTCTGTTTCACATGTGTTGGAAATAAATACTCACCCAATCTAATCATTAGAAAAACACACCTCAATAAACATGATGAACCCAGTTAGGTCCACAATAACTCCTCATTTGACGGTGATAAGTGTGTTAAGGGGGAGCTTTCCCTCAAAGGTCAGGGTCAAGGGTTAGGGAATGAATGTAATCTCTCAATTTCATAAAGTCTACACAAATAGAGACGTATGCAGCCCCGTTTGTGTGGATTTGAATGAACTTGTTAGACGACGAGAACTCCCACCTCGTTATACGAGTCAAGTCTCCATCACATACTGGTGAAATAGAGAAAGCTGCACCCCTCGGCCCCTCACAAGTTCCCAGGCTGGTCTTCTCTCTAAAGAGGACATGCCTGAAACAACAACCCTAGGTCCACAGTGAGAAAAAGGCCCCATGTGAGCGCAGATGCTCCTGACCCTGCCGACCAAGTAGCCTCCCTTTCAACCGCGCTGCTGCTGACAAATTTACGAGCCCTAGGCTGACCCGCGGGATGACTTTCCAAACATGACACTGACAGGAAAACAGTCAGTCAGTCGGTTGGGATGGAGGGAGGCAGGGTGGAAGAGAGCGAGGAGAAAAAAAGCGGAGAAGGGGGAGAGTGGCAAGACATGTAGATGCTGTGTTTTATTTTTCATGATTTCCATTAGGCTTTCCTATTTTGAAAAAACAACAAGAAGAGAGTACTTTAATTTGTTTGTCAGTGGTTACAACAGTGCAGCAATATGACCAGGGGTCAGGGGTTTGACTCCTAAAGAAGCCACCCATAACAAAAATGTATCTACTCCCAGTGCTGTGAGGCTTTCTGGATGAAAGGATCTTATCACTAAGGATGTGCAGGGGAAACTCTACCCAGTCCTTCCTCCTGTACGGACACTTTCCTCACCTCCTGGATACCTTATCTGACTGACTGAGAGTTTAAAAGTCCTACATAAATCCTTTTCCAGCATTTTTTGTAATATATATCTCGATGTTTCAGTATCAGCACCTTATTCATTGTTATTCTCATACTGTACAATACGGTCAGTATTTGGATAACTCTTCTTCTTGCATTGCACACGCATGTACTGTATAACATCTCAGATGAGCTGCTGGCCACTTTCAGAGGAATGTATCTGTGACATTCATCTAAGTAGATAGCTTCTGTTTGCTTACTTTTCTCAGGCCTTTGAAGTGGACAGACAGTTTGGTTGGTTTACCACTTGTGTGATCACATGTTGGTGTTAAATCTACATCTGAGCTAGAGTCATTTGGGTTATTGTTTTTGTCTGTTGCTGTTTTATATGTATGAATAGAGTAGATAAACACACCTTCTTCCACACATTGCTCCAATTTCCACATCTATATATTCAAATCAAAAATCTAAATATTTTTAAAGTACGCTTTAGAAACACACTGCACTATTTCACAGCATTGTGTCTTTCAAGAAAGTTCCTTCTGCTGTATCTCGTTCTTAAATAATACTTTATAAAATTTAGTTTGGATTTTCATTTCTAGCTTTCAGCAAAAACTCAAGAATCATGAAGAAAGCCAAGTTCTCTGCACCTTCATCCCACCTATACTGTGTTGACATATTGGGCATATTATTAGAAACATTGATTATTTTGTTCTTGATTTTCATCAAGGCCCACCTGCTTTATGAATATCCAGGTGTCTGGTTACCGTCGCTGTTTTTGGAGCTATGCCTGTGTGTAAAACAAGCAGTAGGTCTTACATGTAAGTCAGCCCAGGGGGAAGATTGAGGCCGGCCCAGACTGATTTATCAGTGGATCATATGCTCTGCCTTTAAGCCACTGAAATGCGTTGTGGTTACCACTGACTTTCCAAAGGGAATCACACTGCGGCTCGGCTGTCTTCATAACAGAGAGAGTGTAGGAGAAAGAAAGGCAGACCGAGGTGAGGATAAGGAAACATAGGAGTAAAGAGGGAAGAAAAGATGTGCAGGGGCATAGCAAAGGAGGTGTTCAGAGAGGGAGGAAAGTAGACCCAACATCAGCATCACAGAGTGAGCTGGCCTTCTACCTTGTGGCTGTGGAATGCAAAGCCACCAATATTTTTGACTTCCCCATTTTGAAACAGCTGCGTTTCCCTTTTTCAAAGATATTTTTTCCTTATTTATCGGATCCCTCAGGAGAGATCCATCTCCTGGCCCTGACACCGGCTTCCTCCTCTAAATCTCGGACCAGACCGGCGTAGCTCAGACACACACGTATACACACACTCACACACCTGCTGCCCGAAAGCACATACTAACCACAGATCACTTTAGCAGGCCTCTTTACTGCCTGCACTGCTGCACTTTCATAAAGGCATACTAAAATACGACGAATAAAGACACACACATTCAGGCAAAGCAGATAAAGACACCTGGAAATAACTGATAAACACCTTACATAGTAAAACCACTAATACTTACACACACACGTACATATCTCTGTGTGAAGAAACTTCAGATGGTTTCCCACAACTCCTGACAGGCCAATAAAATGAGATTCTTGACGACCATCATCACTGAATTGACACACCGTAAATAAAATGAGGCTGGTAACATTTTCAAACACACAGAAATGTTTTGTTTTGCTCAAAATGGACTCGCATTAAAAACGACGGGAGTTCATCTCTGTTTGCGGAATATTCACTTATTTTTGAACGGGGGCGAAGCTCTAAAGCAGTCGAGGGAGCGCGTTTCTGAGAGGGCCTGTGGTCACGACCAAGGAGGAAAGCAGTAAGTAACCATCATCAGTCATATAAATCGCAGAGGAAATGGAGCCCAACGTCAAGGACAGAGAATATCGTAGGATGAAGGAACAAGATCAGAAGTTTTTTTCTTTTCAAACGATCAGACCCCCTTTATGCCATGGTCAATGATTTCCCTAATAAATACTGACTTTTATGCATCTTAGAAAACTATTATGACTCCACTTGTTATCCTAGATTTGGTTATTACATTTTGTGACCAAGCAACTGTCAAAGATTGTGTTATTTTCGTACATCGCTGACAGATTTGCTGCAACGTCTATTTTATAGCAGACCATCGTAGACCCCTGCTGGCCACCCGACTTTTCCCCCTGAATCTTTTGGCAACCAAAGGACAGTAAATCCAGACAATCTGATCAACTCTAAACTGTGTATCTTTTAGTGTGCAGTGTTCCGTAAGATTAATGATTCTGGTTTTGGTATTGTTGTTGTTAGTCACATATGTTAGACAGTGATGTGTTTGGTGATGCTGGTTTTGTTTATGACTGCGGTGTTTGGTTGCATTTATTTTGTTCTTCGTGTCTATATGAAACTGCCACTAGGATCTCGGCCAAATCGGCCTCCAAAGCAAACAAGATGTTGGAGAATGAACCAAAATACCTTATGCAACAAACTCCAGTAGATATGTTGAGTTTTTTATCCAAAGCCAACAAGCACCATGGCTCAATTGAGTTTAATATTTTTTCAAATTGTTATCGTAGCGTTCTTTCTCATGCGAAATTGCAGGACAGAATCCTTTGTTTTGTCCGTCGCTGAAGGTTATAAAGACTAGAAATAATTTGTTACATTTACCCCTCCGACAATTATTGTGTGGCTTTTTATTAAACTGGGAAATAAGTCGTGCTCTTTCCTTCCACTGAGTATTCGAGAAGTTATCTGGCTCTTCCGTCTACACGTCCTGTGTGAGGACTGCCGATCTAAGATGAAGTCGGCCATTAATCTGACCAGAGGCTGTTGTGACAGCTGCTCTCCTGTTGAATTACATTTTTATTAACATCCCATAAAGGGGAAACAAAAAAAATCAACTTTGTATATTTTCCAGCTCATTTCTTTCCTGATTTCATGGAATTTCCTTATAAATGTGAAAAAGATGTTGCACCGTCTTTTGTTGACAGCTTATTGGCACGAATTGGTGTCCAATGAAACCAACACTTGTTTTTACAGGGACTTTTGGGGAAATCACAACTGGCCATTAATGTCAATGAGGGTGTCTGTGGCCATTTAGACTTGTAAGTGTTCAAACAGACACAAATGGTGTATGAAGATTGATTATGGACATGGGTGTAAAGGTTGAATATTTTCCTGCACTCACAAGGCTACTCCCTTACACACACACATTTGACTTGTTAATCCTGTAAGGTCCCTGATCCTTGTCTCCAAACTGGGGTCTCAGCAATTGAGCAAAACTCAAGCTGCACCTGCAACATTATATTTTGACAGGTTTTATTAATTAAAAAACAAAACAAAAGCCATCTAAGCAAGCCAATCATAAGCAAGACTTTCCAATGGACCTGCAGTTTGCAAGCAAGAAGCATCACTTGAACTTTTGACACATTTGTGCAATTTTGGCATTTTGTACTTTGTTGCATTTCCTTTAGTTTTATACGAAAATGCAGGCTTTGGAAATACAATTTTTTGTTGTTGTTGTAAAACAGTGCCTCACATTACATTGTTTCTTCTTTGTGGTGTCCCTACTGTGTTTGTTCTGAGCCTTGATGTTTTTACAATTGTAATTTATTTTGTTCACATTGCCTTTTTTATGTATTGCAACATTTATTCTCCTATTTTTGTTTTACTATTTTCGATACTTTATTGTAGTGAATAAGGAGCATAACTAAATCAGGAAAAACATTAACATGCCCTCCTTGTTTAAATGCCCCCTGCAGCCGAGTTAGTGGGTCCACATCTTAATCCTTAGTAATAGTGCTTGAAGAGATGGAATAAAATCTCCTATTGACACACAGGTATGGCACGTCCAGCTACCTGGAGGCCAACTGGAGACTCAACAGAGAGCTGATGACTGCTACCACTCAGCTGTCAGTCTACCGAAGGCAACAAACTGAGACTACTCAGTCCAACAGCCATACCTTGGATATCTATCTGTTAGCAAAGCCCCAACAGAGGAGCAATTACAGCAAATTATCCGCCTACCCACGGGGTTAGACACACACGCACACAAAAACCCACACACATTGCACACTAGCTAAAAATCTCAAAATAACAAAAGATAGATTTGTGTCCAGACTTCATTTTATCATTTTGTATGGAATGCAGCACAGTGGTGATAGAGCTTTGGTAGATGGGAACAAAAATCAGATTCCCCCTCTCTGTGGATGTGTTTGTGTGTGTATGTGTGTGTCCTGGAACAGCCCTCCTGACATTATGTGTGATGGTTTTGGATGGGTCTTCCGAAAAACCCAAATGGTTTTTCAAGGATTATATGGTGGACGATGACTGTAGAAAAATGTGATTAAATGGTTCAAATGGGGCCTTTGTTTCTTGGGGATGCCTGTTCAGTGAGGTCATTGTGTACTGTAATCTGTGGGAGGTAATGGAAGAAGAGCAGGCTGGATATCCAGGCCATTGATGAATGTGTGTGTGTCTGTGGAAATTGTCAAGCTCTCAGGAAGGTATGTGTTATTTGAACAGGTCACATTCAACGAGCTTAGGTGGAAGAAAACTAAGGTTACTCAAACTAATGCCACATTTTGTTATCTGTGCTACAGACAATCATTGTCTTGTTGTGACGTAAGGAATTAAGGGACAATAAGCCAATATTTAAAAGTGCTGTAATGTATCTGCAATGCATTTCCTAATGTTATCTATATATAAATATTATGTTATTTTTGTCTATTTAATTCAACCTGCTTGACAGATTAAACGCATCACTTCTTATGCACCGGTGGAATTGTCCCAGGAAAATAAATCCCATGCATACCATTTTGAGAAAATGCGAAGGCGTTCATGAACCGACTGTGGTTGAATAATTGTCTCCGTGGCAAAAATGGCAATCATTCATATACAATTGTTACAAAACGTTATATAATACTAACTTTACAAGGACCTGGCTTGCTGACAATGAAGCTCATATCTTGGCTGTCTGTCAGGAAGTCATAACAGAAATTAGTAATGTGCTTAAATCCCTGTACTGACTTTGCTGGACACGGAGTAAAGCTGTCCACTGCTGTTCTGTGTTTGCTAATGGGGCTTGACAGTCTGCAAAAGGGCTGGTCTCACTGCCTCATATCCTCGCTATGGAATGATGCTCCGGTCTGGCCTTGAATTCTCACACCACTGACATCTGGGACTGCGTTTGCATCACAAGGTGTGTGTGGGAATGTGTCAGTACACCCCTATGTCCTCCTTTCCTCACACTCTTGGCTTGGACAGTTACATCTGTACCTGTGCATATGTCAGTGCGCATATGCGTGTAACTACCTTGCATGCTGGTGTGTATTTGTGTGACTACATGCATCGGACATAAACTCTCGCGCCTGCCAGTGGCCCTTGGCTGGTCCTGTGGAGCTCAGTGTGTCGGCTTTGATGCTGGGTCAGGGGAGAAGATCAGAGCACAGGATGAGTCTCCAAAGGCCCACAGACACCACACACCCTTGCTCAAAGTTAATGATGACTCCCAGCGGACTGCCAGCCCCGCGGCTTGTACCCTAACCCCAGGAGCTGCCCTGCCAGCTGCCTGACTACAAAGATCCAAAACACTCAGCAGAAGGTGGAAACAGCTCCTGATGGCAGCCAAGCATAGTGGCAACACAGGCAGCTCACACCACTGCAGGGGGGACAAACTCAATATCTGTCTCAGTTGTTTTATCTTTCAACACGGCATCAATGCCAAACGTTTGAAGCATAGACTCTGGCTTGAGCCTCTTCAAAAAGACTGGTTGTTACAACATAACGATTTCCACTAAATGAGATGTTTTTCTTTTTGAGGGAAAAAGTGGCTCAAGAGTTGTGATTTTATCAACTGCAAGAATTCCCTATGACATCTAACAGTCCAAACTTTTACATGAGAGGAATTAAAGATTAATGAAACACAAGAAAGTATCCAACCTATCATCAGAAACCATCAAGCCTGAGAGAGAAACCAGGCAGGTTATGGGCTGTTATTACACTATTACATAAACACTGATGGATTCTTGTCATGCCTCGGATATCCAGAACATGTGTAATGGTTATCAATCTGCAAAGTCTTTAACAATGTTGACAGGTTCTTGGTTTGCATACTTTTAATTAAAGGGTGTTTGTGGAAATGTCTTTTTATTATTTCTCTCAATCTCTCACAGCCTCTTCTTTCAGTGAGAAGCATTATGGGTCAGATGAAATAGTAAATCACATATTTAATTAGATTCTAGAGATTTTAACGAGGGACTTCGGAATTCCTATTTGGCATGGTCTACGCATAAAACTCCCACAAAACATGGTTATTGGGAAAATACTGGAATATTTACTGTTATCAGGAGGAAACCTTAGCCATACTGTAATTAGCATAGCAGTGTTGAAGAGAGAGTTTGTAAAAGGTTGGCATTGAAAGTAGTTTGCAGAATCATCTAATATCTGTCATTTTCCTCAGAAAAATAGTCAGAAGTACAGTGTCCCTTATGAATGGCATTTAACTTGTGAATGCTCCAGAGTTTTTCCCCAAAGCTCAGAGGATGGGTCAATGCTGTGTCTTTGGAAACCTTCCAAGCTTGCTACATAACCTCTAGTAAGACTTACTTGTATCTTTAAAGCAACTGACTCAGAACTCTGAGAATGATGGGAAATGAAGGGCAGTTAAAGGCACCACTATCCTGTAGGTCACTTGTGGCTACAGTGGCAGCCCTTGAACAAAAGTTACATATTCCTGTTTAAAAAATGGTGTTGAAAAAAATACCACAGAACTGGTTCAGCAAGCATCTCTATGCGTTATACATATCTGCAAATGTAGATGGATAAAAAACTCTTGTTTAATTGGCAGAATGTACCTAAACTGTCATCAAACTTGAACCTAGTACGATCTAATTGACAGATCTAATAAGAGCTCCCTAAATACTCTAGACAGGTACTCAGTTCTCTGTTATCTACATTGCAGCTCTTGATAATACAGGAAAGTGTACAACAGTTACACGTAAGAATTAGGATGTCTTCAAAAGCTTTTTCCTTAAGATTGTCTACAAGCACTGTCTCGGGCCGGTACTTGTCGTTCCTCAGTCTCACCACCATAGTGGAAAAGTTAATTGTTGATGTAGCTTTGAGGCTAAAAGCTTTCACTAATCCCCTCTCAAAAATAGATACATATATGACAACATAATTAACTTTGAGAAACCCATCCGTAACTTTCCTTTTAGTTAATTTTACCAACTGAGTGTTGATGGAGGGCGAAAAAGTATTTTGGTGCGAGAAGGTGGTTGTTGGTTGTTTTCTCTGCGGTTGTGGGACGTGTGAGAGAAAGCTGGAGGGATTTGATGCAGGCGACTGCTCCCCGTCTGTGCCTCTGAGGGATTGACTGGACAGCGTTAGGAGTGTGAGCAAACTCGCTGACCACTGACCACGGACCAGTCAGCCCATCAACAGGGCCTCTGCTGCACAGAGCTGCTTCACGTTAAGAACACTGCTCCTCTCCCTATCCAGCTTATTTTCCTGTTTTTAAATGGGTCTGTCTTCCTATTTTCCTTCTTTATCAAAGTATTTAAACATATTACCGGCGGTTGCTTTTCTTTAGTTTTACTCCAGAGGTTGTGTTGATAAATCACTGTCGGATTCATATCTGTCTGTCCTTCTATCTCATATTTGTCCACTCTGTTGTCGGCCTCCAGCATTCTGGCTTAAAGTCTCACTCACTTGTCTTTCTGTCAGCACCTTTTTTTCCCGTTTTCTTTTTTCCATAATTCAGTTATCATAGTTTGTCCAACACTAATATACATTCTTAATTATTTAGAATTTGAAAAGCATTTTGAGAACCCATGAGCATGTGCAGGCTGTGAATATAAGAACCATATGAATTCAGTCCATATGATACGAACAGATTCTCAGGGTCATCGTATGTGTGTGTGTGTGTGTGTGTGTGTGTGTGTGTGTGTGTGTGTGTGTGTGTGTGTGTGTGTGTGTGTGTGTGTGTGTGTGTGTGTGTGTGTGTTGCCATAGTACTTCCAGCAGCAGGACAGCAGCGGCAGATGTTGCGCAGGTGGAAACAGGAATCAAAGCGTCCAAGGGAATCTGCCAATGGTCCGTCTCACTCTCTTTCTGTCACTAACTGTCTTCTTTCATCCGTTCTGTCTGTTCCCCTTTCTCCCACCTCTATCTTCCTCTCTGTAAGACAACCTACTTTGTCTCTCCTTCCTTGTCTGGTCTTGTCATCTCGTCCACTTCTCCCACAGTCATCTTCTTCTCCTGTGTTATTATAATAGACAAACGTTTTCTATTGACACACATTTAGCTGTATTGCTGCAGGCTATCCATTTTGACACATAAATATTTGATCAAACTTTGTTTCATTCATGCATTTGTTTTTCTCTACCTATATTACCATAATAACAGTCATCATTTATTCTCCTTTCCTCACTCCCCGTTTCGTCCTTTTGTGTCTTTTGTTTTATAGCAGATTTAATCACACATGGTTTAGGTGAATCATCAGAGACATGTCCCATGTTTTCTGGTTACAGTTGGCTGCCTCTCTGTGTGTTCAAGTAAATGAAAATTAAAGAGAAACATTGACTTAGTAATTTTGTGTATTCTGTTTGTGTATATTTTCTCATGAACTGGTGACCAAAGCTGGGAGTGCGGTTATAAAATAAAGCCATAAATTACACACAACATACACAGACGAGTATTCACACACCACACTTTCCATAGAGCACTGTTTGCTCCAAATCACTAATATAATCACTCTTTCCCCATCTTTAGAATCACTCTGAATGAATTCCTCCCTGAATCATCCAAATCTAAATCCCTTTTCCCTTCTGTGTGTTCCTGTCTCAAAGCTCACGTCATGGTAGATTAGCACAAAGGTTACGCTCTCTGTAGACGTCGTGTGAAGACCTCGCTTTGATTTTAGATGTGAAATCTCAGTGGATTTCAATCGAATTTCAAGCCGAGAAGGTGGAGAAGCAGCTGGAATGCTACTTAGCCGCTACACTCTGGCTCTCAGGCAATCTTGCAGAGGACTGCGGTGATAAAGTGTATGATAATGTGAGACTGTGGCTGTCTTCATATTTCATAGTTTTAATTGTTTGTCTTCATCTGGAAGCTGCTCAAAACTACTCCCCACTCTGAGTTAAGGAAGAAAAGATTAGCTGAACAGGCCAGCGAGTTGTTCGTGGAGCTTAAGAGTGCCTTGAGATTTTGTTAGGATGTGAGGGGAATAAATTCAAGAAAAAATGCATCCTGTGAATTTCATTAAAGCTGAATGAAATTAGTGGATACATTTTTCCACCTCAAAGAAAACATTTTTCTGCTTTGGCACAATGTCTTTCACTTGTCGTGTAGGATTGCAGTGTATTTTGTTGCATATTTGCAGGAAATACAAAGTTTAAAAAGTTGCTGATTGAATTCTCGGACAAGGCTGTTAACGCCCCCTTTTAGTTTCCCTTGCTGCTTCACTGCTTACTGGAAGAACAAAGCTAAACTGGATATCTATGTTTGTGTTGTGTTAAGAAGTCAGAGGAGTGTATTAATGCTGCGTTAACAACAACTTAAAATAGTTGTTATTAACAGCTTGGCTAGCATACTGGTTGGGAATTGGGAATTTCTCTCTAACTTGTTGACAAGAACAACAGAGGTGGTAAAACACACTCGGGGCCTGGATGTGACTTTTGAATCATTCCAATATAAAGGGGAGCTCTAGCAATTCGTTATTTGGTTTCCATAAAATGGGGGTAATGATAATAAAGAGTAATGTTCAAAATTGAAGCAACAGAGGCAGAGATATACTGACTTCAGTCCCTAGTATTGGCCAAGATCCAAAACCATTGTATTCTCTACTCCCCATACAGCAACCAATAGTAGATTCCTCCTAATAAATAACTAATCTGATAAAGATTTATGATTGCCAGTAATGTCAAGTGCCTGATATATTGTACATTTACCATACAGTGCATTGCAGCAGATGTAATAAACATTTGATACTTGTGAAACTCTTTCTGACCTTCTCACCACCTACAGTCCGTTTATCAAAGAGCTTTCGTGCCAAAGAGTCAGTAGATTCTTAAACGGGGAATATTAAATGTCAAGCTGCTGGTCTTTACGCCCGGGGCTGTTGAAGGGAGTGTTGTAAAGTCATTTAGAGTACCATGACCTCCGCTTAAAGCCTCCACACACAGGCACACAAGCTTAGCTGATGTATCTACCCTTCAACACAAGAGCAGACGCCTTATCACACACACTTACTGCAACAGCTGTGTGTGTGTGGTGTGGGTGGGCAGCTTGTGGAGCACGATGAGGAGATGGTCACTGTCAAATCTGATAGAAGTCACAGGGATACTGATGTGAATAACATCTCATTCTTTATATACAGTAAGATGGAAAGCATTTGAAATGCAGAGAGACAGCACTGGCTCAGACGTAAACTGAGAGGCTTCAATTATTGTAATTTGTTTTGACCAAGCCACTGCAATATGCTTCAGGATTAGACTGGATTGAGGCTAGAACGACACGCCTTCACTCCAAGTCTTTTCTGTGCTGTTTCTTACTTAACTTCAGCATTTATGTAACTTGGAAATGTCGGGGGAAGAGGGGAGCTTTAACCTTCCTGGGTGTGGGTACAAGGTGGGGCTGGCACTTTTGGGAGAGTCTGATTGGTTCCAGTGTTCTCACATCAACACAATTTTCTCTCCGCATATGACTCTGGGAACTAAATGTGTCATTGGTCCATTTTGGGTGGGTCCCCGAGTCCAACATCATAAAATTACCAGAATGTTTTAACAAGCCTGGCTCAGGTACAAAACTTCTTACCAAACCTTTGGACTCTCAAAGTATTCAAATGAATCTTCAAAATAAATGAAATGAAGTAAAAAAAGTATTGGATTCACACCCTGCCTCCTTTACAGTTACGTTGTCTTAAATATACTGTATATGAAACTGCTGTACAGAAGAATCTTAATATTAGCTCTTACTCGTATAGTTATGTTGAAAATATTGTTTTAGCTTCGACTAACTACACTTATATGTCTTGCTGTCTGAATATGTCACATAACCCCTGGTATGTGGCGCAACTTGATGTTTCAGCTTACCAACGTCTAGCTACATATTTAGCAAAAAATTGTTTCCTAAAATGTTAAACTATTTATTCAACCAAAATCGTGCAGGCTAGTAGAAGTAAATATGTGGGGAAATGAAATGCCTGTACACGTTGCTGCTGGAACAAAAATAATTTCCCAATTTCAGATGAATAAAGTACATATCTATCGATCCATCTATCATCTTAGTTTGGTCCCACTGCAGGGGATACAACTGAAGTAGTTTTAACATCTAGCTTTGGTTCCCAGTGAGTCTACTCTTACAGTGATGGTGAAACCGCCGCCTGTAAAACCACTCTGGTGGTGGAGGATGGAGTGTAGATGAGGATAAAGTGTGTAGCATAGGGAAAACTTAAAATTGGTAAGATCCAATCATGGACTAAGAATAGTATGAATGTGCTGATGTGTGTTTAAGTAGATACTATTTCAATGTTTGTAGGGTTAGCCTTTACGGTGTGTTTCTGCCTGGGTATTTCTGTAGACTTTCTAATTGCTCTTCCCATAATGCTCTTTATTCACTTCCCTCTTCTCACTCTGTGTGTCCATCCACTGACTGACTCTGCAGACCGTTTGCTGTGGGAGAGAAACCTCCAGCTGCGACAGGAACTGAATCCCCAGAGAGCACATTATCATTATGGCGCATATTGCACTTAAAAGTATAGGAGGGAGAACATTTGTTGGTTTTTGTCATTTCACGCCGTCAGAAGTGGTCGCGGAATGACTCTTAAGTTTGCTGCCGCCATGGGCTTTTGCTCCGGACTGATGATAACAGGGCTTTATTTAGGGAAACTGGAAGCCACACAAACCTATTGGACCTTAAGGATAAATCACATGTGAGCATTTGAAAGGCTTTTATGGTCGACCTCGGCTCAGTGTCTGTGAGGATATCCGCTTATCACTCACTGTATGTTTAAATATGAAATTTGATCCCATTTATAGAAAATACAAGATAAACGCCAAGACAAGCCGCGAGAAAGGCATTAAAGGTCAAAGAAGGCCATGATGTCCATAGGAAAAGAATGTAGATAATACTTTATTGATCTGATAGTATAAACGAAATCAAAGCAGGATTTCTTCTGAAGAACAGGAAGAAGGTTTTAGGCAGAAGAAGTCGTGATTTTCTCTATGTATAATCTTCCCTGTCCATTTCTCTTTGTGCACAATGTAATGATCCCACGTGTGTGTTTCTATCCCACAGTGGAGTACGACAAGGAGCTCTCTCCGCAGCGGCGTCACCACAAAGAGTTTAAGTTCAACCTCTCTCAGATCCCAGAGGGCGAGGCCATCACCGCAGCGGAGTTTCGCCTCTACAAGGAGTGTGTGAGCCGCGCCTCCCGCAACGACACCTTGCTACTCAAAGTCTACCAGGTGGTCAAGGAGCACCCTGACAGGTAACACACACACACACACACACACACACACACACACACACACACACACACACACACACACACACACACACACACACACACACACACAATCACACTAATTCGTTTTTGATTCGATTGTCCACATCAAACTATTTCTCTTGTCGTCTTTGAAACTGGCGGTTCAGATTCACCATTGACTGCAAATAAAAGTCTTTGTTTATAAAATAAGTTATGATCAAATGATCTGTAACATACTCATACTTCTAAATGGACGCAGCTGTATTTGGTATCTTACAAAGCTTTAGCATATTGAGTGAAATCTTAAGTATATTTCTGAAGATTCTTGTTCCAGTTCATTATTTGAGAAAAAAGCTGAAGAATATGAAAGTAATAAAGTTGCGTCTCCCTGTGTTTCTCTCTAACATTCTCCCTGCGTGTTACACAGACTCGGCCCTCGCTATGTTTATGTTGTAAAATCAAGCAAAACCACGTGGAACAGAAATAGCACAGCTTCAAAATCCTCCCGTCCCCCAAATGTGCGCAGCTAATACATGCCAAACATTTACATTACGTCTGCAGGGGCAGATAAACATCCAGAAAGATTTCTGAATGATATTTGTGTTTTACCAAGCCCGCCCAGCGAGAACCAGCTCCAACATGAAGAGAATTCCTCATATACAACTTTAGACTAACATCTTACATAGCCCTGTATATTGTGTTTCTCAATGAATACACATCAAAGTATCTTTCTCCTTTTTAATGTTTGAGTATGAAGAGCTATTTGACTTGATTAATATATTATTTTGAGCTGAATATCATCAAGAAACAAAACACCTTAAGGTGGGGTCTCTCCACACCAAATGTTCTCAGACTATAGTCCTCGGCTAAAGCTGATCCTCTGTAAGGTCCGTAGCTACACAAAGTATATTTAGATGTTGGCAATGTATATTTATCTGTCTGTCAAAACGTTTCTATGGGTATCAAGAGCTACTTTTCAGCTGCATTCCTTCATCCCTACAATGGGTGGTTTGTGCTCTCCAGCCTGGAGGTAAAGCCTTTTATTTTGGGAGATATTTGGAGATTAAAGGGCGCATATATCTCCGATTTCTGTATTATTGCAGGACTGTTTTTTTACCTTGAAGTAAATTACAGCCTGGGTGGTGTGCTATCAGGTGGAGAACATTTGCGGCTGCTTTGTTTGTGCTTTGAATTCAAGATGCATCCACTCACAAAATCAGTAGCTTTTATACAACATTAAAGTTAGAAGTGTTCTCATTTTCCATTCTTCCATCTTCTTGTCCTCGATACTGGAATGTAACGTCCACGGTTTGACGGTTTCTCTTCTGTTGAGTCAATTGTTGTTGTTTGTCCCCATTTTCTGCCTTTTTGCAAAACTGTACCTTCTGCAATGGCCCAGCTGGGAGCCTATTAACTCTCTGGTGCCCCTCCTTCCAGTAAAAACCCAACTCCTGTTTTGACTCTAAGCCATAATGATAGAGCGCTTAATTAGCCTGACACCCTTTGTACTTTTCATTTGATTGGGGCGGTTTTGGTAAATGCAGGCTAGGAATGTGAGAGATTACAATGCCAGAGATGTGTCAGGCCTGTCATCGTATTGAGAAAAGGCAGGTTTTTGCAAAGGCTGTTTTCACTGACCCATCCCCATTTAGCAGCTATTACACTGTCTGTAACCAGATGATTGAATTCCTTTTCTTCGCTTCTATGCCTTCATTCTGATTCTCAAAAATTGAATATCCTAATTTTTCTGAAAACCTCTGCATCCTTTCCCTCCAGATGTCTGATGTGCATATTCTTTTTACAATCTTACTCGGGTGTTAAAAGATGAAAGCACAAAGAATAACCCGGCCAGCTGTGAGCTACACTCTTCCACCTTGCATTTTTAACAGCATTCACTGACATGACTTATAAAGGATATTTATTGTAGCAAAAAGGTTAACTTTAACCTCTAACCTTATTATTCCAGTTCATTTAAGCAGTCAGTCAATAAGAAGTTTTACAGTGGGCTCCCGGGTCGCCTTCGCCCCGCAGGCGGCTCTCTGATGGACCCCTGCTGTTCTTCGTCAGCCCAACAGCGGCTATAGCGATGAGGCGGAAACACGGGAACACGGACTCCTGCTGGGACAAACGTGTGAACTTAGCAGTGGGGGAGGGTGTGTTTGTGTGTGTGCGTGAGGGAAAATAGTGGCTCATACGGAAACTGTCAGAAACACTCTCATTAATGCCCAATAAAGAAGGGCTGCTGATGCATGACTGCAGGGGCATTCTCCGAACACCTGGATGATTGCGCTGCTTTGATGTCGGCTGTGGAGGACGGCCGACAGACCCGACGCTGTGTCATTACTACTGTAATGGGACGGTGGGAGGACAGGCCCTCTTATCACTCACACTCTGTCTGTTCTTTGCAACTCCCGTTCTCTCTTCTCACTCACTCGTCCACAATTGTGTTACGCGAGTCGCGTTTTTCCCCCTGCACGACACATTCTTCAATTATGTAGCTTGATCTGTTTACACAAAATATTGTAAATGATATAGACATACGTGTAGCCTGATACCAAAGATGTAATACCTTCCTTTTCTCCTGTCCCTCAGAGAGGTAGAGTGTATGGTCAGACTCAAAGTGGAGTGTGATACAGTGTATCTCAGCATTTTCTGTTAAGTGCAGCTATCCATCTTTCTGTCATGTTGTTATGATACTGTTACCCTGATACAAACCATCAGCTCCTGTGTGTCCTCTGGTTTCTTAAAGAGATAGATCCGTCGTCTAGTGAGCCAAAGTAACACCGCTGCACCGTACCACAGTTTATGTAGATTAATGAACTCTTAGGGTTCTTTTTTTGTTTTGTTGTTTGTTGCCTGCAACTTTATAGTTTTACCTGCGAGTGAATCAAAAGTTAAAGTCTTAAAAACCTGAAATTATTCTTAACCTGGTTAGTAAAAATCCAAACAGCTTTGGATAACCAGATAAACTAGTTAATCTAACTCTTCTACTCTCTATTAGTCGGTGCTTAAATCGTATTCTTGGTAACGTTGACTTACTTTTTCATAGAATGACATGTGATTGCTAAGTGTTCCCAAAACAACTTTCCTCGACAGTATCACCAGGTCACAAAACACATTTCTATTGTTCTCTCGTATTAGTTGTTTATGTTTTGTGTCATCTCCCGTGTTCCCCCAGAGACGCAGACCTGTTCCTGCTGGAGTCCCGCAAGCTGTGGGCGGCGGAGGAGGGCTGGCTGGAGTTTGACATCACTGCCACCAGCAACCTGTGGGTGATGAACCCGGGACACAATCTGGGCCTGCAGGTCAGCGTGGAGACCAGCAGTGGTAAGGGCCGCAGAACACAATAAATACACATTTTAAAGAAGGATTGACCTCCCAAAATAACCACGAAAACACAATGTCATTTGGGCAACTTCTGCTAATCAACACAAGCACTTTGGTCAAGATAAAATGAGTTTTAAGCACTTTGTCTTCTGAAACAGGGCAGTTCATCAGCACCAAGGAGGCGGGCCTCGTAGGACGGGACGGTGCTCTGGAGAAGCAGCCTTTCATGGTGGCGTTCTTCAAAGTCAGTGAAGTCCATATACGCAACTCCCGCTCCACTGGCAGAAAAAGTCGCCAGCAGAACCGAAACCGATCCACGCAACCGCAGGAGGGATCCAGACTGGGCCCAGCAGGTCAGTCACTGAACCTTCACCGACCTCATCAAAGAATCCAACCATGAACACAATGAGACACCAAACTGCCCTCATACGTAACTGATGTCCGGCCCATTGAGATGAATAGATGCGTAGCATATGTTTGAAGTATTCCTTTCCGAGACACTTGATGAATTGGATGTGACTTCATCCGGATCTCTCTCTAATCAGCCCCCGTCACATGAAAATCCTAGCCCAGGGAAGGATGTCCAAAATCAGTTTTTACTGTACTTTCTCTGTTAAGTTGGAGGGTAGTGAAGTTTTTCCCGAAACCTGCATCTTAAGCAAGGGCTATAGTGTTTTTCAGAAATATATTCAATGTTTACTTATGAAGGGGATTTCTGTGGCACATCTTCAGGCTGAGATTGTATCTAAAAATACAAAGAAATAGAGTATGAGATCCATGGGTGGTGTTAGGGAGAGAGTATAGAGGAAAACGTTTAAAAAGAGAAATAATGTGTGTATGATAAGAACTGAAGACTTTTTGACCACTTGCTTTGTGGAATAATTTAAATTCTAGTAGAGTTTTGGACAGCTGCGTGATGGCACGGGCACAATGAGTGGACTTGAGAAGTTCAATAATTTAGGACGAATGAAGCTAATCCATCTTGACAGATGACCTCATCCTCTGAACTTCCTCATTAGTACTCCCCTACTCGACAGATGATGTAATGAGCAGGTATTAGCCCGATGTTATGAACTCGGCAAGCTTTTCAAATTAAATCAAACCCTAATCCGCCCACCTTTCACCTGCTGTGTAATTCTGGCCAGACTTTACAGTGCTTGAAGCTAAGCTGCTCCTGTGAGGCGTCTTTGTTTGACTAGCTCAGTACATAAAGCTAATGCTCAGGGAGCCTGCTCTTAATATTGGCCTGGTCCTTTGCTAATATGACGGATGAAGCATTATGTTAATATTAAGCTTTAGTGGCTTAAAGCTTAGACTTGACTGTATATCAGAGAAAAGCCTTGAATGCAGCCTTAAATAAAACGTTTGGCGCAGGCAACCACCCCTTTTTATTTTAAGTACTACACCTAAATCAGTCTACCTAGATTTATGTAAGAAACCCATAGACTGGATTCCATAAACAGAAAGATGTGTAAATGTAACATGCGGTATCATAGTACACATAGTATTGTTGTATCTGATGATCTTCAGGTAGCCAAAATGGTTTGGCCCAAAACAGCCTAAGATCTGCACACCTGCTTGTTGGTCCCATGGGAGACTTGTGATAGATGATGTGCAAGAATATATTTGATCTGACTGCAGAGGCTGAGACTGGCCCAAAATAAGTCGCTAACTGGAACTGATTTTCAGTCCAAAACGACTGAAGTATGACCCGAAATAAACTGGCTAAATCTAGTCCAGAGCCGGCTTACATTTGGATCTCTTATGCCAAAACACAACTTAGTGCTCTGACACACAGCTGCAAACGGCCCCACTTGGCGGGGAAGCGATTTACCTTTGCTTTGCTTCTTCTGCTGCCCCGTTTAATGGCTCTACCATCTGCGTGGTGTACAGAAGTATTTGTGGGACAAGTTGGGTTTGTTCTCGCTACCGCTCTGAAAAACCCTCGCTGAGGTTTCTTGGCTCTACTTCCTGTTTGTTCAGAGCATCTCCTTCGCTTACTCAGTAGGTTACTGTGCGCTGCGGTTAACACAACAGGTTGCAAGTAAAATTCCTGTGGGGCTGGTGCTCAGTAATTGCATTAGATGAAAGCTCTGGCAGAGAACAAAGACTCATCATTTGTTATGCTACAGGACAGCTAGAGTCTACCACATGTTCAGTTTTGGCCCGGACCTGTACTCTCTTCCACCCAGCTGTCTTTGGCTTGAGATGTCTTCAGAGTTTAAGTCAAGATGTCTTAAAGAAGATTCTGATTGTGGGGTGCAAAGTGAATCAGAGGGCCAAGGTGCACACAATGTGCTCATGGTGTGGGTTAGCGTTGGGCTAACGAATATCGTCTCTGCTCGCTTTAAGTAGGCACGTGTTTGTTAAATGGAAATAAAGTCATAATTTAAAAAAGCTAATTGACCTTCTCTTTAGCGAGTAGTATGCTTTTGTGTCCTGGATTAGATCAGGATTAAAAAACTTTCTCTGGAGTGAATCTGCTTGAAAATCTGCTCTAACAAGGACAAACTGTTAAATATGCGTCCTGGAAGATTGGACTTTACATAACCCAAAACATCAAGACCTCTCCGCCTCGCCACTCGGGACGACGGGGAGTGTAAATATTTAGATCCAACACAGGAAGCCGGGAGGCCCCCCTCGCGACAGCCGAGTGTCCGTGGCCAGCAGAGGATGGCTGGGATTGGACGGGATGGGAGGATCCGTGAGGAATTCAGGAGGGCATATGGTTTCAATACCGCATCACTCACTCCAGAGACAGGGAGGAGGACAGGATGGATGGGGAGAGCATCCGTCTTGTCGAGCGCTCACGGGGAGAAACAAAATGTGGACGTCGTCCCCTAGTTTCTGTTTGGCACAGCGTTACAGTACATCACTTCAGGCCACCACAGCTCCATCTAAAAGGAGTTTTTCACCCAGAATTCACCCTGATATTTGTTTCCTGTGAAAACACGAGATCTAAAGCAGGAAGGCAGCAATATGTTTGTTTTTAATTACTCTAGTGTGCACAACTTTCACAGAGAGGCTTTTTAAAAAACTGTTTCTTTGCTCTTTTGAAAAAGTTTCCCATCTCTGCCCAAATTGCACACTCCTGAACTGAGCAGTAAATCAATGCAGTGGATCTAGATATTTTTGTTTCATTTCGATTTGAAACATTTGGCCACACTACTTTGCTTTGTCATAAAGTACTAAAATGCCTACTTCAGTCTGTTAAGGATAGTTAACAACCTTTTAACTTTAAATCTTTATTTTCCCTACTGTACTCCCTGTGAGGCCATGGGCCTGGTTATTTTCTAATTTTCACAATCTAAGCAAGCTGGATTTGAAAGGACATGTGATATTAAATGTCTTCCAGATGACAAAATAAGACTTATTCAGCCAAACACATTTCTGCAGCATTAGTTTTAACATAATAGTTGTATAATACGTGTAATAAATCATCTTTGTTTTTACATTTTGGTCACAAAAGCAGACTACTTGCAAAGCCAACGTCTTGGTTTCTTAATTATTGAGTAAATTGGTCTTTTTAGTATTGTTTTTTTATTCCATTTTGTATTCTGGACAGATGAGTAGTTTTGTCAGAACATGCTTCCGCCCCCTCTGGGTGTGCCTGATGTGGAAAATGCTTCTTTGGAGCTCGCCAAAAGAACAATACAACACCTTTAAAGGTAATTTGGGGTTTTGTGGGTTGAAGAAGGTCGGGAGGTAATGGGAGTCGGGTTGGGCTTTGGCTGTGGGGGAAGTTAACAACCATCCGGGGAAGGAATATCACGTCCCGGCACAGCACAGGAGGCCTGTAATTAGACCTAGCCAGTCATTAGCTGCGCAGCTAAAAGACTGACCACGCTAACAGTATCGCTTAAAGAATTATAATAACACGGCGCTCGGCCAGCAATGTTTTTTCATCTGTCTCTCCTCTCCTCCCTCCACCTCCTCATTCTCCTCGCTCCCTCCCCACCCCACCTCCTTTGTTTACCGTTGCAGTAATTAGACATGGCGGAGCTCCCTCGCAGGGTTTAATAACCTCTGTGATGAAAGACAGGAAGAAAGATAAACTTCAGTGGTAGTGGTTTGTGGGAGGGGAAAGAGAGGAGAAACGTCAGCGACAACAGTGACATTCTCCTTTCATGTCACTGTTCGTGGCCTCTCTCCTCTTGGGACTCTCCCCCTCCTTCTTCTGGGTTACTGATCCAGATTTTATGTTAAACTTCGGGCATATATAACTTTTCTGTCACCACCACCTCTATGGGACTTCATGTAATTGATACTGTGAAAGCTGCAATCTTTCTCGCAAACTTTATTATACACAGTGAGGCGGTTTGATATATTGTGGCCCGCTGGGGTTGAAATGACTTTTTAAAACACACACATACGCAGCGGCACGACTTCCTACACCAAACACTCTGAATCGGCACCATTTCATTCTTGTGTTTTTGGAATAACGTGATAAATATAACTTATTGCCTTTTCCTTCTGACATAAGGGCTGAGGGAAGTGTTTTTCAGGGCTTAATGAATGGCAGGTAGTGTGATGAGGGGTTAATATCAGGCCAGTACAGTATATATCGAAAGTCTTGGTGTTAAAGAGCTTCAGTGCTTAAGGAGCAGTGTTTCCCCTGCGGCCACCTCAATGAATTCCATGTGAATTGGCTTTATTGGAGAGTTTTAGTGTCACTTGGTGAAATGGATGCTTGTCTACTCACAGAGAAACATTTCCAGGTTAAAAACTCTTAGGTAAACTGTAATGTGAAAGTATGGCTCAGTGCCACTGGCTCCATTCACATCACTGTGTTAGTAAAGGAAATCCTGCTTCATGTTGAAATTCAAAGTCCTAATAATGCATGTCACTATGCTATCTGCCTGCTAGCTGTAGCTTCATATATAGAGTAGAGACAGTAGAGTGGTATCTAGTTATTATATTTCCCAAAATGTGTAGTATAGTTGTCAGTAGTAGTATACAAATAAGAACTACAAGCATAATATGTAGAGTGTTCCCACCCCTGTTTTCTGTGAAGGAAAAATATATGAATGGAAGTCTCCTGGGAGCCGGCGCTCAGCGGTAGCTGTGTGGCATTACTTTTTACAGGCAGGAAGGAGAGATGTGGTTTATGGGCACCACAAATCTGGGCCTCTACAGTCAATGAAAGCCCACAGTAAATATCAGCTTTATTCCTCCTAAAGAGCCCACAGACGGTTAATGCCGAGGGCTTTGAAGGCCAAGAGGGCCAATGAAAATGAGTTGTGTATCTGTGGGTGTGAGATAAGAGAGGACAAATAAATATGAGGCTAAATAATAAACCTTATGCTGTACATATGGCAAATAAAAATATTATTTTAATGCGTAACATTAAAATATTTTAGTAAACATTATTCATTGAAAAGCGAGCAAATGTAACCAATGAGCAGGCAGTTCATTCCCCCTGCGTTGTATTTGACCCGCAGCTGAATGTCACGCACCATAAACTAGACCTGGGTGAAGCAGTGTGTGTGTGTGTGTGTGTGTGTGTGTGTGTGTGTGTGTGTGTGTGTGTGTGTGTGTGTGTGTGTGTGTGTGTGTGTGTGTGTGCATAACAAGCTCAAAGATATTAAAACCCCAGCGATCCATATTCCAATACGCACGCATAAATCTCTACACGTTGAATAAGTGCAAGCCGAGTGTTAAGCGACCTTGGGTCTCATGAAAGGCGCTATATAAATCGAAGCTATTATTATTATTAAGCCCTATCTTCCTATAATCTTTAATTTTGTAACGTGTCCATTCCTCTTTTTATAAAAACACCTCAAGTTCATATCAGGTCAGCCAATCAGAATAGTCCTTTCGATCGCATGTGTTTTCGCCTTTTTCTGTCCTTGGATGTTTCCTGTATAAAAATACTGTAAACACGGCAAATATGCCTGACAATGCACGAAAAAAAGTGGATTTCTTTATTTATTTAAAAGATTATAGGAAAAGTCAGTGCAATCCTACAGCAACTGGTTCAGGGCCAGCCTGTTTGTGGAGGTCTGCATTCAGTAAATCTGTGAGATCTGAATGCTGTTGGAGACTCTGGCAGATCAGTCCGTCCACAGGGAGGCAGGACGAGCACATGTGGTCCGGTATCCATGGGTAGCATCAGTGCACAAACATACGTGTCTGAATGTATAGCACAAACACAGACACACACATATATAAACTCTGTATTTCCACATCGACGGACACCCAATGAATTTCCCTTCCTATTGTAAAGGAAGGAACCTTAAACTGGGGAAACACCTGACTGTATTTGATGCTTACTGACTCATATTTAACCCCCCTCTGCAGCCGTTTGTCGCGACCAGTCTCAGCTTCCATTTCCTGTCTTTTACAGAATCAAACCGTCTAATCAGATGACACATTTATGTTCCGTTGCTATAAAAATAAACTATTGTTATTTTATTCTACGACACTTGCCCATTTTGGGTGCGGATGGTAGAAACTGAAGCCCGAACTCAGATAGCATTAGTGCTCCTCTCTTCTCTTTTACTTCAATCTGAGCTGAACCCAAGTGACAAATCCAACTTGCTCTCCCTCCCTCTGTCTGTCTCTTTTACTTACTTGAGACAGGTCCAGCTCAAACACTCTGTCTGGACAGGGCGGTCAGTGCGTCCGTTCAAAATGAAATTTGATTTGATGATGAAATCTTTATGCAACTAGCTCTGGTTAATTTCAATTACATCTCTTGGGGAAAGTGGATTTGGCTGTTAAACAGATAAACATCAGAGTGTGTGTGTGTGTGTGTGTGTGTGTGTGTGTGTGTGTGTGTGTGTGTGTGTGTGTGTGTGTGTGTGTGTGTGTGTGTGTGTGTGTGTGTGTGTGTGTGTGTGTGTGTGTGTGTGTGTGTGTGTGTGTGTGTGTGCGTGTGTGTGTGTGCAAGTGCAGCTGACTAAACAAGGCTGCTGTAGGTGAGCTGAGTGGCTGTGACTGAGTGACAAACCTCCGTCTGCAGTCTGACTCACTCGCTCGTTCCTCTGACACTGACTCAAAGCTGTAAATTGTTTTTTTTCCTTGCAGTGTGGATTGTAGCTTTAATATCCAAAGGGCTAAACATGCGGTTGAATGGTCAAAGCAATACGTCCCATTTCCTTTCTCAACCGCTCTTCCTTGACCTTGGTGGAAAATGACATGAGGTCAGGGAAAGATGTGAAGGAGAACCCTTTTATGATTCAGGAAAAGATTTGACATGACATTTGTAGAGTGCTTTGTTTAAATGTAGCTGCCACAAGGAATTGAGGGACAGTACTATCTCTTTCGTTTAGTAAAGGATGGTCAGGTGTTCCCTAAGCATTGAAGCGCCTCTCCTGACAGTCAACCGTATTCGACTAGTTCTTATTATGGCTGCCACTTAGAAACTTCCGGTACATTTCCTTCCTAAGCAAAATAGACAATTTGACCGCAGCCTGGGGATCACAAACCAGTATGGTAACCTTAATAACAAGTGACACAAAAAACCCAACAAAAATAGGCAACCACTATAAGGTTTTAGTTGCTTAACAGTTTTATAACTAACCTCGCAATGAAAGAATGTGCAACCAACTACAATTTAAATCACTTACAGGCTTAAGGCTGAAGTGTTGCTTAAGGCATCGTGGGGACACTAAAAAGCCAAACTTAGTATGTCATAGGATGGTTGTTATGGGACAACACCACAGGGGTCATATGTTAGCTCTTTTGAGAATACAGCACTCGTACCAGAGCTATAGCATTTCCCCGTGTCTTTGTCTGGGAGGTTTTTGAAGAAAAAATAATCACAACAATTAAATCAGTGAGGCGGGACGGAGAGAGTGAGCGTCAGTGGAAAGTCAGTGTCACCGTCTGGACTTCAGCGTGGTGACCGGCGCCAGCAATGACCTCCCTGTGAAAACCCAACCCATACCTGGGACTGTCTGCAGAATGGAACAGAGATAATTAAAGAACGAACGGCAGGGCAGGAGGGCCCGTAAACACAGTTGTCACTCGGTCACCACTTGCGCTCGAGCCAAGCAATATTTGAATGCTGATGAATTCAATTAGGCATGCGTCCAGACCGATTTTAAGAGTGGCTGAATGTGAGGCACGTACAGCGCAGAGACCGCTGTAATGAGCCTGAGCTCCGGTCTCCACCCTGAGCATTACATGAGGCGCACGGTGTTGTCCTTTTGCTCTCATTCTGAATGCCATGAGTCACTTTGGTATGGGTTAATTGCGTATCATTTACCCAGGGAAGGGTGTCAGCTGAGTGTGTTTTACCATCTCATCAGTCATGCAGTGAGACGTTTTGGGAAATTACAATATTCCTGATGATTTCTGTTGTTCTGTTGCAGATTACAACAGCAGCGACCAGAAGACGGCCTGCAGGAGACATGAGCTCTACGTCAGCTTCAGAGAGCTCGGCTGGCAGGTAACAACGCTTTTCTTATTCAAAACATGATTACATGTCCCAATACTTGTCTAGTAAGCATTCAGCACTTGCCTAACTTCGCTACACTTCACTATGTTGATGACACTTAGGCAAAACAAATCCTTATTACAAAGCATGTGTGTGTGTGTGTGTGTGTGTGTGTGTGTGTGTGTGTGTGTGTGTGTGTGTGTGTGTGTGTGTGTGTGTGTGTGTGTGTGTGTGTGTGTGTGTGTGTGTGTGTGTGTGTGTGTGTGTGTGTGTGTGTGTGTGTGTGTGTGTGTCTAGAAAATAGAAGGCCAGTTACGTATATCCTTCTAACACAGTACTGACATCTAGAGGGAGACTGCCAACACACACACAGACACACACACACACACAGGAAAGGGAGCTGGACAGACAGAGCAGAGAAAGACGTAGAGAGATTATTAACACAGACAGGAAGGTACACTAGATAAAAAACACAAAAACAAGTTAAATGGAGGTAAGACATGCAGAGAATTTGACGGAGCAAAACAGTGAGTTGCAGAAAGGAAGGAAGGAAGGAGGGGAGAAGTATTGCTTCCCTGAGCGATTCCACAGACAGGAATCACAAACAGGAGCAGCAGCGTCCTCAACTCCAGATTAACACTGCATTTACCAACTCGTGTCAAGTATACTCTTTAAGATATAACTACCTGTTCTCATCAAAGGATCATTCAGTTGTTTACAATGATGCAAGCATAAGAAAACTTTCCAACAAAGACCTCATTAACAGATCTGACAATATTATAATTAGGATGTTTATTTTCCTTCATTCCTGACATGTGTTTCTCTCAGGACTGGATCATCGCCCCCGAAGGCTACGCAGCAAACTACTGTGATGGAGAATGCTCCTTCCCCCTCAACGCCCACATGAACGCCACCAACCACGCCATCGTTCAGACCCTGGTAAACCCACCACAGTGCACCACCATGCTCACAAATCCAGGCTTCTGCTGCTGCATACACAAAGAAAGAAGAAGCTGTGTCTTATTAGTTCCTTATCTTAATGAAAGTGTTGTGATTCATTACTAATGATATCTTTCACAAAATAATATGTTGTGCCACAGCTGACATCATCAGAATAATTAGTTGTACGCAGCTACTCAAATGAAAAATGAAGGACCATCAATCACATAACAACTAAAAGTGACTTTCTGGCTATTGCAGATTAAAATGGCTTAAAGTATATCTTTGATTTGTAGGTGCACCTGATGAATCCAGAGAACGTACCAAAGCCCTGCTGCGCCCCCACCAAGCTCCACGCCATCTCAGTGCTCTACTTCGACGACAACTCAAACGTGATTCTGAAGAAATACAAGAACATGGTGGTGCGGGCCTGCGGCTGCCACTGACACCGGCCTCCAGGGCTCATGATGCTCGATTCAAAGTCGGGTTGGCAGAGGGCTGCAGCTTCACCAGTGACTCCTGGGTGATGCTGACCTCAACTAGACACCAGCTTCCCGCCCGAATCCTCCACCCGCAGGGAGGCTACACCCTGAAAGATCTTTTACATGTTCTACTCAAAGCATCCATCTAATAACAGGAACATTTGTCTATAAACTAAGAGGGGACCGTTATGGGTGTCACCCTGAGGCAACTTCCCCCTCCAGTGTCACCCCGATGTCAATCACCTTCTCTACTCTCTATGGAGTCTTCACTTCATGGGTCTGCAACTGAGTGAATGTGAGTGAGTGTGGAGGATGTATATTATGTGTTGATGGAAGTGTGTGTGTGAACGCCTAAGGAGGCTACTGCACCTTCTCCCTCAGTGAGAGGGAGAGGGCTAAACTGAACTGTTGTGGGACCGGTCCGAGTGCTGCTTTCTTTCCCTTCTCCTCTCCGACAACAGAACCACGGATCAGTTCTCAGAGAGGCTCCATAAATGACTCATGAAAACCTTTCAGCATGACCCTGGGGAGACGACTCGGTGTTATCACAGCTCTGAAAGCCAACAGTAGTCGGTGACATTGCCTGGTCAAGTGACTGAACATTTCCTTTACAGCGCTAATGTTAACTTAATACTAAATGAATGACACTTTGGAGTCAGATTCATATTTCCTTTTTTCCTAAATGTACTTTTCTCTGTAAGCCATATTTGCCCTCCAAAAATATAATATGGACTGAACCAAAGTGACCGCAGGCTATTTTAGAACTCCGCTGCTCCGAATAACCCCTCAGTGTCAATATTTGCCGGGCTCACGCTGAGCTGCGATTCACCACGCTGCCGACATGATGCATGTTGTGGCTAAACTGATGTTTTTCTCCAAAGACCCGAAGAATACGGCCTTATCCTCTGGACATGCCGCAATTTGCCATTTCCATGTTGCTGCACTCTCAAAGTTAACTAACGCTTCCCCCCCTGACAACCCATCAAGAGATTGTGGAAAAACATTTATGGAGTCAAAAACAGCGAGAACGGCGTCCGTGCCAGCTTTCTGAAATTAGCCTGTTGCTTTTTCAACCCTGAGGGTCAAATGATGATGTTGAGTTTTGTGTCCAGTGGCAACATCTTTCCAATTGAACATGTTACTGTGAGCTTTGAATGACATGGAGCTTTTTTTTAGAGAACATATTTTTATGAAAAACTAATAAGATTTTAAATACCTTACGTGCCTAACCAATCATTAATTACAAAATATACCTCTGGTAAGCTGCTGTTTACATTTGTGATCATGTTTAGACTGTTTGTAAATACTTGTACATTCTCAGCTTATTTATTGCACCTTTTATTAAAAAGAAAAAAATCACATACCTTATTAACAGACCGATGCAAGAACAAAAAGTGTATTTTTGAATCTTTTTTATTATGAAATCTCGTTACAACTTGCCATTATTCACTCTTTTTGTACAAAATCCATGGGTAGTGCACCCATGACTCGCAAGGAAAAAAATACTTCTGTCACTGGAGTTCCTTAGACCATGTGCTATCCATAAAAACTTTTACTGACAAAAGAACTGCTGTGTTTGACTGTTTATACCTGGGTTAGACAATAAAAAATGCCTGATACTCTTCACATAACCTGGGTCAACGTGGTCCAGGCCTGAGACCCTGAAGGCTAGGAGAGGAGAGAGGGAAGCTGATTGAGATCAGTCAGAGAATGTGGAAGATGCACACTTCAAATGTTTAGTGTGCTTTGTTCCATTATCAGACCTGTGATGACAATGAAGCCTCCATCACAACTTCTCCTAGACTATGGGGGGGGGGTTCCCTGAGAGTTAAGTCAGATAGACCATCACTGGCTTGAAAATAAAAACCCTCAATTCAACACTTAACTTCACATTTAGGTGACAGTACCATAATTGTGATTTTACAACAGATCCCATTTATAACATTTGCAAATCTCCAATGGCTTTAGAGGTTCATCAGAAACAATTACTTGGACATCTGTCCTGTTGTGAAACCATTTCATTAAGATCTGTGTGAATATTGGTTCTGATTGATGGAGCAGTGCTTGCAAAGTGGTTGTCCGAAATACTTCATTTGCAAACCCAGCAAATATGATGGTACTCTCCACATGAGGAGATTAAAGTTGGGTCACAGCAATGAGGCATACATTCACGTCCCAAACACTCCACTGAATCATTCTGTCTTTAACACAGGAGAAAGAACAGACTGCGGTCCGTCGTTGGCTGACTCCTGTCTGAAGAGAACCGAGTGGAGAGAAAGATAGAGAGAGGTTGGGCTACTGTAGGAGAGAGAGAGTGGAGAGAGTCTTCACTGTTCCTACAGCTCGTCTCTCGCCTGCCGCATCACGAAGCTGTGCAGGCTCTCCAGGTCCCGCCCACCGTTATGCTCTTCTCCCTGCTCCCCCGCCTTGAACATGATCAAAGAGGGGTAACCCTGAACCTGAAAAACAGGAGTATTCTATGAGCTTTGTCATCCTTCAAAAATCACCACATTTCTATGATCGCAGAAATCTGTTAGTTACACAGTTGAGGATAACTTCCCTTCAGAATACTCTCTGGGTCGGAGAGTCATGATTTTGAGATATTTTGCTGACTGATGGACAAAAGTATCTAATCTCCAAAGTGAATTACTGGGGCGATATAAAAACCAATCAGATATTTAGGGATGTTTGGTATGCAAACATATCTTGGATATAAAAACACAACACAACATAAAGGGCACTGATCTGTTGAACCCTGACGCAGCGATTCTGCAGGGTGAACAACTTATATTGTACACAATGCTAATTATCTTAGTGATCAAGCTGATACGGAGTGATGTGTGTCAACACGTTTTAACACCTGACTGTTCAAACTGCTTCAGGATTGCAGTCTGCATCTAATTCAAGTATGTGGCAGTTATAAGTGTTTTATGGCTCTGTGATAAAACCTCAGTGTTTTCTTTATTACACCTTATACAACACATTATCTTGAGGAAATGAAAAAGCTGATTGAAAGGCACGTGAAGTAAAGAGTGCTGCGTGTTTAGTGTAGATGGAATCTTCAGTGTAATTTGTGGAAGACGCCCATATACTTACAGAATACTTGTTGCAGATTGTGCGCTCAATAGTGCAGTCCACTTTGGCTATCTTGACGTCAGTGAGGCCGGGAAACTCCTTCCTGGAAAGATCCTCCCATGTTGGAACGAGGTTCTTGCAGTGGCCACACCTACAGCAGACACAGGACAACAGGGATGACATCACTCAAAGGGACTGAGACTGGGAGTAGGCGCTGGACAAGATTAACATTTCCATGACTACGGCTTTTCTTTCTGATATTTATACATAGTATGACCTACGATATCATGACTTGTTTAATGGCATAACATACTGTCTGATCCTTGGCCAGAACAATGTAGAGGCAGTGTTTGACTGAAACACTTTAATACATGCGAGTGCTACTACAAACAGGATGTTAAAATAAATGAAAAGAAGATCTTACCATGGAGCGTAGAATTTAATGAAGGTGAGTCCTTTGGCGACTGACTCTTCAAAGGTGCTCTCTGTGAGGTCCAACACACTGGACTACAGAGGAGAGAAACAGGCAGAATAACTTTACTGCCTTAGAGCAAATGAAGAACAGCTTTTAAATACGTTTAGACAGTTGGCACCGAGGCATATATTTCTTGTGGGTGGCATTTCTTATTTTTGTCGTTCACACCCACCTTCACCTCCTCCTGGGCTGGCTCCTCAGTGGGGATCTCGTTAGCTTTTTCTTCCTCACTGCCTTGCTCCTTTTCTTGCTCCTGAGCGACGACAGCCTTCAGTTGGTTGTCCACGAAGTCTTTGAAGGAGTCCAGGTCTCTTTTCCCTTTGAACTGCTCTACCTACAAGAAGACATTCAGGCTAGAATTAATACCGTATTGATTTTTTCCGTATTTACTTAGGCTTATTGGATCATTTCTTATTATAGTGAACAACTTTTTTTCTCACAGCAAGACAGCTTAGTTTGGACGGTTGATTGATGAGTATTAATCATTGTTTAAAGGTGGGGTGGGTCATTTTGGAGAAACCAGCTCGAGTGCGCTAGAATTTGAAAATACACAACCGGAAAAAATCTGCCACTTCCTCACAGAGCCCCTCCTCCAACACACACGAACGCGCACATGATCAATGAGGGCACGAGATCAGTTTGTGCACAGATGGAAGGCTGACAGGCAGGTAGGCCATCCAGTTATTTTAGCCGGGCCGGCTCAGATGATTGGTCGTGCTTTTTACAGCTTCCACAGATGACATTTTTTTAATGGATTTTTTGTCAAAGCACTTCAGATATTCATTGCTATCGGGATGTTAAGAGCATTCCATGGAATATAACAAAAAGTGTATCTCGAGCCGGTTNGTGTGCCTTGATTTTTTGTCAAAGCACTTCAGATATTCATTGCTATCGGGATGTTAAGAGCATTCCATGGAATATAACAAAAAGTGTATCTCGAGCCGGTTCCTCAAACTTACCTACCCCACCTTTAACTCAGATCTATAATGGCCAATGTAATGATGGCTGTTGTGATTAACATGTCAGGTTTATCAGGTCAGATCAAAAACACCTTTCTTACCTTCTGTCCGTTGTAGAAGAAGAGCAGTGTGGGATATCCCCGCACGCCGTGGTCAGAGCACGCCTCGTACTGCTGAGTGCAGTCCACCTAGAGCAAACATATGAAGATGGGTTGTTAAACTAGAGTGAAACATAAATGCAAACACTGACTCTGCAAATTTGCTTAGTGTGTCTAATAAAGAAGTATGCAAATAGGCAGCTTCTCATGTGACCAGCGTCCTGTTCAACAGGATGACTGCGTATGTGGTGGAAAGACCTGAAAGAGAAACCTGGTGTGCTTCATGGCTGCCCTGTTTTTACTCGTGTCACAATCTGTTGAATTTTATTTTTGTAGTTTTTTTTTTTTACGAGTAGGCTACTTGGATCAATAAACTGTGATCATGTACACAATCTGAAGGACCCACCTTTCCTATCTTGACGTCTTCAGAGTGCTCGAAGGAGGTGGCCAGCTGCTCCCAGGTGGGGGCCATGGCTTTGCAGTGACCGCACCATGGGGCAAAGAACTTAATAAAATGGGCACCTAAACAAAGAGGAGAACACATTTTTTATAGAGAAGGAAACCAATAAGAAATGTAACACAAATGCAAAAAGAAATAACGGACATATTATAGACAACTGCACAATTATGTACTTTACTGAAGTCTATGCGTTTAGACTTTGATTTAATGAAGCAATGTAAAAAGTTGATTCCACAACAAACTCAACCCATAATGAAAATATACACGTCTTATACGCCACCAATTATACAACGTTTATTGGAGCTCTGTTGCCAAGATGTGAAGGTGGGACCTATAAACACTGTTTAAAAATGCATATGTCATATCCTGCCTTTTTTAGAGAATTTATTTTTCCTCAAAACCAAAACAGTTGACTTCAGCCGAGCTTAAAAGCCACAATTCTAACGAGACAATTATCGTGAGCACTGTTTATTTTTGCAGGCGATTTCAGAAAAATCTAGAAGCGTGAGGTGACAGGAGACAAGTGTTGTACAGTCAGTTTGAGTTGACCGACGTTGTGGATTGTGGCTCTGGTGCTCGTGTTGAAATGTCAGTCAAGGCAATGTTTCCATTCTCTAAGGAGGGGTCCGAAAACACTACGGACTGTGGCTGAGAAGAGAACTGAAAGTGTGTTTTAAATACAGGGACAAACAAGTTATCGGTTGTAGACTGGGCGCAGCTGCAGAAACACACAAGAATATGCAAACTACTTATTACCTAGGTTAAGTGGTAGAGCAGCAGTCTTTTTGAAGTGTTATAATCAGCATATCTTCTACTGGACCTTTACCTTTGGCTATGTGTGCCTTGAAGTTGAGAACAGTCAGGTCGTACAAGCCCTGTTTGGGCTCGGGGATTTTAGGAGGCTCTGGTTCACTCTCTGGTTCCTGAAGGACACACAACAAGAAGCATGTATGAACACAACTGTGGGTGAATGGTTCATAAACCTGGGGTGTTAACTGAATGATCACAACTCACCGAAGGCTCCTCCTGGAGTGTCTTCAGCATCCAGGTCTCCAGAGACTCTAGATCTCTGGACCCCTGGTACTTCACTGCCTCCTGGTCTGGCCTGAACAACTTCAGCCTAAACGTAAAACAAATGTATTTTTAATGCATGAATTTTGGCCTGACAATTCAATTATAAAGCTTAACAAGATAGTGTACTGAAACTTCTGTCACTCATTATCCAGGGATTGCTGTGTTAGCAGGTGTAGCATGAAGTCAGCAGCTTTCAAGATTTAAGAGGATGTCATTAAGATACTGGCAGAATATTTAACTAAATATAGGCTGATGTATCACCTCTCTGTCAATCAGTGATGAAAACAGCAGGCAGGTCCAAAACAATGCTACATAAGGAATATGAAAATATGAATCAAGTACTTACGTGGGGTAGCCCCTGACCCCATGGACATTTGAGCAGAACTTGGTGTCCGGGACGCAGTCTACTTTCACCACATACACAGGGGGGTCCTCCATGCTGTTGTATTTGTCCCCCAGTTCATTCCATGCTGGCTGTAACCTTTGGCAATGGCCGCACCTAGAAACAACAGTGCAATTTAGTCAGTGTGCAACGTAATCTATGTTGGTCTGGTCTAAAACATGTTTTGTCCAAACTAATCTGTGATTCAAGTCAATGTGCCCACATTGTATCTAACTTGGCTACATTAGGGCCTATGAGAAAGAGATGATGGTGTATCTGAGAAAATGCATTCTTAGAAATACCATGATGGTAGGCTACTACTGTTAGAATAATTATAAAAGGAACTCTTACTTTCTAGTTATGACATGTGTATTTCTTGCACTGAAGATCTTTTGTTTAATGCAACATTTAAAAATAAATGAATACAAGTATCCTGTGTTATTGTGCAAACTGTCCTCTGATGAAAACAGACACAAGAAGTGTGCATCCTTGTCAATGAAAAATAAAAGCAAATTAGAAATTAGAGTTTGAAACCTGTTCGTAATAGATAGATATTTGGGTCAATCTCAGAGAAGCCATAGAGACTTTGCATGCAGCAGGAATACTTAGGACAAAGGTTTGGGCCTGGAAGAAATACCAAGGGAAGATATTTGAAACTTTTGCAGTCATCCTTTGACAACACTTTTGATCTTATCTTCAGACACATCTTACTCTCTCCCCTTCGAGTTATTCTACTTCACACTACAGTAAATTGATCGATGTTTTAACCGCTCTTTTAATGTAGCGTTCCTTCCTTAGACCTCACCAAGTACCTCTGAGGGTCCGTGGACCCCATTTTCGGAACCGCCGACATAGCATCAGTCAATCAGTTTGTGCCACGTAAGCAGCAGAGTTCCAAAAACTATGACCTGCTTTCTGCACAAACTGTAAATAAGCATAGCGCCACAAAGAGTGTTTAACTATGTTGTGAGTCTCCCTTTCAACATTCACTAAACCGTTTTTAATAAATATGTTGTGGACTGTGATATAACAGCAGTCTTAGCACCGAGGCCACTGTGAAAAGTACAGTAGCCGCTAACGGTTTGGCTAGTTAGCAGATAAGCTAACCTCCCCTGCTAGCCAAATGAACGGGAAGGTAGCAAACTAGCATACCGGCTAACTTGCCGGTTAGCTCTAATCCCATTCTTCAAACCCTCCAACGTATTTCAGGTGAGTGTATCTAATAAAAAAAAAGAAAAGACAAAGTGCATTGCCAAAGAATGTATTTGACTTCATCTGAAGAAAACTTAGGAACTAAGTGTTCACTTACCATGGGGCGTAAAACATGACAAAGTGGGGTGCAGTGGGCACCGCCTCGTTGAACATCTCCACTGTGTATGTATGCTTGGCATGCTCATCTTCTTCTGCATCAGCGTCGCAAAATACAGAAGTAAACAGTAACGAAAAATAAATAAAAAACAACATAAAAGGTGTGCAATTCAGTGCTGAGGCCATGGTGAATCTCTCGGTGGGTGCTCGGTGTCCCTGCTGGTGTGAAAAGACCAGCTCTGTTCGTGCACGCCCCTCTGCTCTGGCTGGTTAAAGTTGTATAGACTGTGGATGGGTCACATGCGTATGGAGATCACTGTTACAGCAGCTGGGCAGGCACACGGCTGTTGTGTAGATCTGTGAAAGCCCGCAGGCGCTTTGCAACTCGATCCAACCTGACAGGTTTGAACAAATGGCATTCTTTAAATAAGTATGGTGGCTATTTTAGTAAAAGCAAGTGTACTGGTTGGGAGTTCATGCATGAGTACAATACAGTTCCCTGAAAATAAAGAAGATATAGTGCAGTGTTCCATGTATGCATGTGTGCATCAGTCCCTTTATTGTATCTATTGCTGCATAGGTCTAGGCCTACTATCCAGAAAAGTGAAGCGGTCATAGATTTAACTGAAAAAAACATAAACAAATGCTAGCCATTACTTTAAATTCATCTTTATTTCATTGGACAGAGTACAGGTAACAAGCCAAGGAAATGCATTATAATATCTAAACAGCATACAATCCAATGTACTATGAACATGAGTATCCTTTTTACTGTTAGCCCCTGATGGAGCGCAAACAAAGAAAGAGCTGATCCTTAATATTTCTTATTATTATTAGAATCCCTAGCTTTTGGTTATTTATTCAAACTGTTGTCAACTAATGTACCAACATCCAAACAAAAAATCTGTCTCTGAATTCAGCATGTAACAAGAGTTAGGCCTACAGTTTGTAAAGCCCTGTGAAGCAAATTGGTGATTTGGACTTTAGAAATAAAATAGATTTTTGATTAGCATTTTGATTTAGCATTAACTGGAGACAACATTCCCATACATCATTAGGTTTTTAAAAAGTTGGGTGATGGATGAGCCGAATCCCTACATCCCTAATGATATTATGGGTAACCTTATGGAACCTTCTATAGACAGGCAGCAACACGGTTAACAGTTTAGCACCCTATTCAAGATGATGAATATGACATACTACATTTCAATATGATTAAATGTTAAAGGAGGGCCAATGAAGTCATACGAGGAAGCTTAGTGTGAACGTTTTTATTAGGATATAATTGAAGAGACATTTGAGAGTTTATTCACCTACGAAAAGCCAAACTGGTTGATTATAAATGGCCCAGTGGTTCTGGTCCACTGCACAGCTCTGGCAGGCAGTCTGAGTTTCCTTCACACCTAAGGCTGTCTTTCTTGAACAAACTGGCTTCTCTTAATGGTACAAATATATCAAAACATGAAAAATTGTGAAAATACATTTAGAATTAGGAGAACACAGACATAGCGTTGGGCACCATAGCTCAGGTGTCACATGATTGCTCAGACGACAAATAATGTGTTTTCTACACCTTTGGTAAGATGTGAGTCAGAGTTGCCTCTTCAACAGTGGAAACGAAGCTTGAGAGTGAGAACATTTTAAGGCAAATATAATTAATCCAATTTATTACACTGGATAAATAGTGCCTCTCTTGGGGGCTGTAGCCTCTCGTAATGGCGACAGTTTATACTGTATAAATCATGCATCTATTCCCACTAATGAGTGTGTTTGTGTGTCTGTTCCCAGAGCAGCAAGTACCTGGAGCTTCATGGATTGACAGCTTTTTGGCAAGTCCTCACTCCTCTTTTCCTCTTACTTATAACACAGTCATGGTTTCATGAAACTGTATTTAGACAGCCTTCTTATGTACAGTATTTCTCTTTAATCATTGCCCTTTTTCTTTTCATCTGCACAACAGGAAGAGTGGGACGAGGAAGGGAAGAGGTTACAGCATGGAAACAGACAGAAGTGTCGCCCACAGCGCACTAACCCTTTCCCAGACTATCACATCTCTTTCAGAAAACCAGGACTTCTTGAATGTCTATATGCCAGAAGTGGGTGGAAAAGGATCCTACCATGCGAAGTCAGGGTCTGAAGTCAGATGTTTAAGCACAGATATTTATGAAGTTATCTGTGTGTAAATGTGTGATTGTTTTGGTACTTTTAAGGCAACATGTCTCGGTAGATTGTTCGGCTTTTCCCTTGAATTCCCCTGTTAAACAAGTATAGTGCAAACATTGGTTGAGGAAGCAATATACTTCTAAAAGACTCCCTCACAGAGATAGATGAGGCTGTTGACCCATAAGGGTGGAAAGAGCCGGTCTTTAACCTTCAGTTGTAAAAACCTAAATGTATTTTATTGAAATGGTTACCTTTTGGCCATGACCTCCCTTCCAGGGCATGAAAAATAAAGCAGTACAAACTTGTTTGGCCTTTCTATAGCATATGTGCACAATAACTAAGGCAATTTGCTCCATTGTGTGTTTGTTTATTGTGACATTTTGCAAAGTATGCTTCTTCATTTTGTTACAGAGTTCATTGAGAAAATAATACCACTCTTATGCTAAAAACCTTAGCTAAACATGAAAGGGGAAAACAGCTAGCTGTCAACAGCACGCCTAAAGATACAAGATTAACAAGTTGTATCTTGTTTATATAATCAGTTTGATCAATTACAATTTGCAATTTTAAGAGGGTCACAACGTTTTCCAAGAAATATATTGCACGAAACCACATAAAATGTCTATTCTTTCAAAAAAAAGTTCAACCCGGTGCCACTGAGGGAAAGAGGACACTGAGTTCTGCCTTTTTGAACCTTTTCCTTTTCACATCAAAGGTATTCTTGTCTGAACTGTTATGATTGCTACGATCATATTCCTGCTCTGATTTAGTCCTATGTGCTGACAAGAAAGTGTCAGCAGTACAAGAACTCCCACCCACAAAAGTTTATTTGAGCTATTATATCAAAAAACGGCCTTGACATCGTGACCCTCAGCTCTCGCTGCACTCTCCTGCACTCTCTCACATTCCAACATTCAAGCATAAATGCCTTTATGGTTAATTAGAGGTGAAAAATGATATATAAGATTATTTTGCTTGACTTTTGCACATGATAAATAACATCTACACACAGGCCCGACCCTTCCCAAAGGGGCTCTATTGTTACCATGGCAAGCCAATAACCACACATCACTATTTAATCTCAACATGTCATATAGCTGTGGTGAATATGACCAGATTGCTGTGGACACATTTTTACATTTTGCCTGTCGAAGTGGGGGCTGCATATTTGTGGGTGTCTACTGGTTACCCATTGTTGAGGGTCAGGCACCTTGCCAGGCCGGGTATAGCATGGTGTAATAGGAAAAAGAAAGATTAATGGACCCTGGGGACCCGAGAACATTATGTTTATTTTTTTTAATTGCCCGGAGCTAGTGGCTGAGAGTCTAAGAGTCGGCAGGTGGCAAATTTGTGAAAGTGAAAGCTGAGAGACAGAGAGAAAGCAATGTATGTGAATAAAAAAAACAGGCCATGCTATAGTTAGATATTGTTCTAGGCCACTAACTACAGAGAGTGAGCAATAACTCTTAGCTAAGACTTTTCATGAGGTGACTCAGTATGGTCTATATAGATATCTCTAAATAAGTACATTTACTAAATGAAAGCGTGTTTCAATCAAAGAAAAAACACATTGTAGTCAAAGTTGTTTCAACTATGATATTTAATTGTTGAGATTGTTTGTACTTCTATACAAATAGGTGGTGTAAAAACGTCTGTGTCAAGCTGTTTCTTATTCTCTTCCAGCTTAACTCATGGTCAGATGACACATTAGCATATTTCCAAATTGTTGCATGCATGGTTGCTCAAAGGATGCCCTGACAAATGTATTCACTCTCACAATACTGCCATAGGTGAACATAACAATCCTCATAAAGAAAGTTATCATCATAACATTGAAATATATTCTAGAAACCGTCTTCTCTAACAGCTGTAAACTATATTTCTCAGAAACAGTATCTATTTCAAATTGGGTCTGCTTTTTGGAACTGCCAAGGAACACACTGAGAAAACATCCAAGAGAAAACTTTCTGGAATATTTCAGAGGCTATTTCTGACCAAATCTAATTCTGTCGTGTACCCATAAGGGGATTACCTTGTTGGACACTCTTTCTAAAGTATAGAGCTGTTTTCAGCACAGTCTTCCCACAAAAGGACATCGTGCAATCCAAAGCCAGACGTGTTTCCATTAGGAACTCTGAGACTCATGGCAGTATCATATCCGGGACACAGGATGTGACCAACAGAGGAGAACCAATGTCATTTGCAGACAGCTTACTAAAGCCACTGCGGCAGGCACCTGTGCTGGGAAAAAAAACCTGGGAAAGGACTCTCCCACATGATTGGAGCAACCCCAGAAACATACCTTCGGGGATGGAAGTCGGAAAATCTCGTGTCCTTTCATCTGAGGTGGCTAATAGAGGGAGAGGAAGTAGGAGAGGAGAGAAGGAGTACAAAGACAATGATGAAAATAAAGAAAGAAAGTGCTAAATCTTAATAGGATAAAGTGAGAAATCAGATAAAGGACAGAAGAGGATGAAAGAAACGATTATTGTGGTTGTGGATTACCATGACGACTCTCACTGTATCCCAAGTGTTTTTATGCTCTACTGCTCTCTGCTGGATCCAGGCGGATGACTAAAGCTGTGCCAGGTCTCCTGAGGTATCAACAGTATTGGAACTGCCATCAGTTTCCACCAGAGCTGAACTTACAGGGTCTGCTGCTTTCCCACAGCTGGAGTTCACCTGCTGTAAACAGGTTGGATGGACTTTTTATTGACAGGTGCGACAGGAAATCGCTGTTGTTTGAGAAAAAAACATCCTCATGCAAGAATGACCTTTGGCTTCAAACCTCATGAAATTGAATCAACGCAGGAATGGCCATAAAATGTATAAAGTTAAAAAGGATCGACATTTCAAACTGTAGGTATTTTCCTTAAAACAGCAGCATTACATGGATTAAAGAAACGTGTGTTCTATGGTTAAATATATGACTTTAGTGCTAACTCCAAATGTTAGCATGCTAACAGGCTAAACTAAGATGGCAAACAAACGATCCATCTGCAGGCTCACCAACGGGAAACCTTTAATTCCTCATAGGAACCCAGCTTTGAACGTCTTCTCGTGCAACAGGTGTCAAGAAGACCCACCCCGACACACACACAGACACTTCTTGGTCCAGAGCCTTCGCTATAAAAGCCCCACTTCCTGCTGGGAAAGCCATCAGAATATACAGGCCAGATTGTGAGGGGGTTGAGGTGGCGCAGAGAGAGGTAGAAGTAGGAAGCTAACCAAGAGGACGGGAGAGGAGCGGTGGACTCATTGACCTCCACGTGTTTCCACAGACCAGCCACTTCCGTCTATCATGAACATTGGTGCCTTGGTTGAAAACTGTTAGCTGAATGTTATAATAAAGCTGCCCGAATGAGTCATTGGAAAGGTGTTATGTTTTTGAATGTTAACCATCATTAAAAGGAATGAAACACAGATTGATGTTTCACATGTTTTAAATCACTTATAATTCAGTTTTAAAAAGGGTTGTAATATATATCCCCCTTAGCATTATTATGCTACATGCTAGACATATCAATTTCGTGTTAAAAATAATAAAAGAGATCTCCTTGAAGCCCACGCATTGGAAAGCATCCACTCTTCTGAAGTGTCCTTCAGCAAGACATGAAATGCTACCAGCCCCATGGGTGACGCTTTGTAGCCGGGCCCAGCCTCTGAAATAGAAAACTGAGTTTCCACACGGAGATCAATACAGGATGACATACTGTTTATGCTGAAGAAAAGAACATGCTAGGTTGCTCTCACATGTGTGGTGCATCTAAATATCCTTCACAACGCACAAATCAAGCGGCTGTCACGAAGGCTTGAAGCTAAAGTGATATTTCAGCAGACAGTATTTCATGTGAGGTGAGCCGTAAATGTCATCGATAACTAATGAGGCTTCACTTATTCTGAGTAAAAGCCATATATAATGACTGTGGATGGTTTTATTCTTTTTGGACATGCTGCAAGACACGTTAAATGTGCCCCAGTACCTGCCTTCATTGCAACAAGGTTTGTTTTTATTTTCCCCCGTTTAAAAAAAGAAGAAGAAATGCTGTCACCCACTTACTGGTACTCCCACTTGTTTTCATGGAAAATTTAAAAGGGGCCCAGCCTTGTTGAGGTCAGGCTGACTTTGCCAGTGAGAGGTGGCCAAGTCACAAAACAGATGTTTACTGTTTTTCTAAGAATGATTTGTCCTCTGCTCCATATTGACTCAGGTCCAACCACAACCCAGGTCCCCTCAACAGCGTTAGAGTGGGCAAAGAGGGGCACAATGCGTGAACCAGGTGTTTATGTTTGATTGTAAATGTCTTTTATTACATGCATGCTTAATCAGTCCTTGGGTACTTCGAGCGACCTTATGCTTATGACAGGTGTGTGAATTTATCCACCCTCAGACAGATGTGCAATAAAAATTATGGGATGGATCGCACGTAGGAAAGTTGTGCCTGTGTGTGTGCTCCCCTGGATGTGTCATCCTGTGTAGGCAGGGACAGTATTAGGAAGCCTTTGAGTGCGGCTGTGTGTCAGAGCAGCCTTCACCCCTGAGCGTCTGCAGAGGCAGTCATGGACCCGGGGAAGGTCTCTCCACAGAAGCCATTAAGCAGTGAGTCTGCTGGAATAATGTGTTTGACTTGGCTGTGGGGCAGCAGCAGGTGCTGGGAGGACCGGTCTGGAGCTGCTGCTCACCGCCTGCTTTGATATGCAGTCCAGGGAGCAGTGTTCCCCCCCTCTGTCTTCCCCTCCCATCTCATCTTTGACTTCCTTCTCCCCTGTTGTTCCTCTGTCTCCCTCTCCGTTTTCAGTTTATCTTTCTGTTGTCATTGCTTCCATTCCATCTTCAGATGTGTTTTTCTTCTCTTCTCCTTTTGTGTTAATCCCCCGGCCTTCCTTGCTCTTCTCCCCATATCATAGCTGTGAAAAAGCTTAGTTTTCCTTCAGGCAAACATCTGCTAGACCTCAACAACACTGCAGAGCAATGAGTTCAAGTTTGAATGTATGAGAGACGCAAAGACTTGAGAGTCACACAAAAAAAGTGGATCTTTCTCCAACTTTAGAAGCAATTCCAAAGTCTTTGTGTTCAATTTGGAACTAAAGCCAGAAATGATTTGTCTTATTTTATATTGGAGACTGGAAGCGGGGAAACAGCTAACCTCAGAGCAGCAGTGGTGAAGCGCGGCCTTCGATCTTTACGTTTCGGACCGCATTTTACTTTGAATTATTTTTCAGCTGTCCCCCGAGAAAAGTATTGATGAATTATACGAAAAAGGTCCTGTGTTTAACAACAAATGGTCCATTGTGGGTGAAGTTTTCCTTTAAATATCAGCATTATCTGCTGAAGGACAGACAAAAACACACAGTGCTCTAACAAGATGTCATGACACCCAGTGCTTAACATGGGCATGCAGCAGGTCATCGTTTTGGCTCTGGACTATGTGTGTTTCTCCCTCGGCCTCAAGGTAAAGCCATTACGTTTGAAACGAAGCAGCAGCAGTAGCAAAAGCAGCAGCCCACTTGGGTTTGGAGAGACAGGGGAGGGAAACGATGAAAAGTAAAGCCCAGGGCCGTCCCGGGGCCCTGAAAGAGAGTTGCCTTTTATTGATGGAGCCCACTCCTATGCATTCCTCTGCCAAGAGCCCCGGCCTCCCTGGAGAAAGCCAGGATCAGAGACTGACTCTTATTCAAAGGGGGTTCGTGGACTGGAGCTGCTACAAACACACGCAGACACGAAATCACATCCACAGAGAAGCACAAACGAGTGTGCGCCTTGTTCCTTCATCTCCCGCCTGCCTCATTGTTCTGTCAGTCAGGATGGGTTTTTAGCAGCGATTCACAGCAGGGATCCTCTATTTCCTGAACGGGTAACATGCACACAGGCTTGTAAAGCACAACTGATTGATTTATTGGGTTTCAGGGGCTGAGGTAGGTGGGATATTAGATGCTCCTTGGAGATCTCATTGTGAGATCATTCAGTGAGCGCAGAGGGCCTGTTCTGAGAACAACAGGGGAGAAATTCCACTGTCATGGGTCCAACTGAGATTTGGACAAAAGTATTTTTTTAAGGAGCGTTCTGCTTGCTTAGCTTTGTGAAATGTGCTCTACTTGGGGAGCTTGTCTTTTTCTCCCATTGCACTTTGGTTTTCATACCAAAAATACGTCCAGGGATAATCTTGTTCTTGAGATCATTTATCATGAGCTGGAAGGAATCCAAAAAGCTTCTGTTTATACTGGAAGAAAAGGATAATTACATTTACAGCCAATTCACATTTACTTTGTCTATAGTAACAATCATTTTGAAAGACATGGTGTCATTAGATCTTAAGTAGGCTATGTTGAAATGTGAGGCTCAAAAGACGCATGGAATACAGTGACACATTTTGTATTGAACATTTGAATTGGAAAGAGAATTTCTTGACTTTCATTTGTTTCCATAGGCTGGAGGGAACAAACGTTTAAGTTTTTAATTTAAATGCATTCAATACTGCAACATATCTGTTTCCTCAATCACCAAGGCCTTGAATCATCCTTTATATTGCTTACTCTTTCCACTCTGTTCCATGACTTATTTTCATAAATCAATACCCAGACAATGAGTTCTAAATACCTGATCAAAGAGTCTTTTTTTCATAGACAGTTAATCATACCGCTCATTTCACAACAGGAACATTTTCAAGGGAGGAAGATGTAAATCTAGAGTGCATTGAGTTGGTAGGAAGTTCAGTAATGAAGTCAAGTACACATTTACTGGAGCTAAATCTCCCGAGCTTGTTCCAACTCGATATCCAGTGAGCAGATTATTTATTTCAATTTTTACGGCGTGGCCAACAAATGTACTGTTTTGGTTTAGTCTTACCAACCTCATTGTAGCATTTCCAGCCATTAGAGGTAGCTGTTTTGAGCGGAAAAACAGAATATTTAACGCAGGAATCGGTGGAAAACCAAAACCAGAGCTTAAATTGGTTTAATATTGGACCACTCCAAACGAATGCTAACGTTGTTTTAATCTGCTAGCTAAAAGTAGGTTTGCTATCAAGTTAGCCATTAGCTGAAAAATGTAGTTGAGGCAAAGGCTGCTGTAAGAAACTCTGTTCAAGAGTTAGCACAGGAGCTAGCATTATTGAAATGGCACCAGCCAAAGAGAGATAACATTGGAAAAATACCTGTCTGGTACAGAAAACAGGGAAAATCAAAGTCATTGAGAAGGTATGCGGTTGGCAGTGAAGCCAGACATTCCTCCATGGTTCAGGAATCTCTAGACGACAACAAGCTCTGTTGCCTCTGGTGGCCACTGGCCGATGACAGGCCGTACTCCGCCGCGTCCTCTCTGGCTATTGTTTGCCCTGAGATTGACTGAGGAAGGTGTTTGTTGTTGCTGGACTCTTATCTGCGTTTCTTGGACCTGGCAGGAACACAGAGCCGTTGTATTAGCTAGGCTGTCTCATGAAACTGAACAGACGCAAAACATCACTCACAGTTCTGCTAATAAGACCTTCTTAGACGCTATCTTGTGTAAAAGACGGCAATGAAGTGTGTGTTTCTTTGAAAGAGAGATAATTAGAACAAGAAATCTGGTCAGGAAAATACATTATGTTCACTTTACAGAATAAAAGCGTAGGCCTCCATGTTCAGCCCTCACCGGGGAGCATGCTTGTTAATAAGCAATGCTGGCGTTTATAGCTAAATGTGGGACGTTTAATTTCCATCTCTTTTCTTTGCAATGATTGCTTTTATATGCCACCCAGCGCTCATTTTCTAAGCTGTCAGAGTCTGATATTATCCAGCGTGCCTTGCAACTTTCCCTCAGAGAGATATCAATTTCTTAATTAGTTTTACTGCAGCTTTGAGAGCTTTCCCTCCCTTATTTAGCGATCCACTGGGTGAACGTTTACTATTGCTAAAGAATTCATATTGCCAGTTGCACTACCATCTGCCCAGGACCCATCATGATTCCATGGTTGGGTTCTATGCCGGGTTATTAACTTGGAAACAGGTCTTTTGTTCATTGGCATTTTAATTTTGGAGCCCTTAGTAATTGAGTAACAGGGGCCCATCATGTAGCACAAAAGAAAAAGAATGAGCATGCAGAGGCTGAAAATTCCCATAAGCTGTCAGGAAAGCGGGGGTGAAGGAGACCCACTCGCTTCTATTGTTCCAACACAAAACATTGAAATTGTGTTTCTGTTGGACCTGCTTTTTCTCACTACTCGACTGAAATGAAAAGGCGATCTCACCAAAAAGAACACTTTTATTAATGCCAAGTTAGCTGTCAACTTGTCAAGAAAGTGTAGCAGTCCTCTTAGGTCATGTGAATTGTATTTATTCAAGGAGATAATAATGATATTTCACAATTTTCAAACAGTACAGCAGTAAAGTGGACATATAGGCTATTTAAATGCCAAGCCGTATATTTAGCTGTGTTTAACCTGTCTAGTGCTCATAAAAGTGCACATTGTGCCTTTTTTCACAGGTTTGAAAATGTGATACATCGAATGGTCTTTGTCATGATCTATACAAGAAGTGAACATGTGTAGAACCCAGCATATTTTACTGCAATGAAGTGTATCTTTATGAAGCTTATAATATGCAGTACTTCCTGTCAGAAAGTCGTCAAATCATAAGGCCAAAATGTGCAGTAAAGTGTCCATATTGAGTCTGCACATAAGTCATTTATGATTTTAAAATGGGGTGATTTTTTGTATCTGTATCTACATGAATGACCTGTACAGTGTATTGAGTGTATTCTTATCCAAAAACTACATATTTTTGGTTGCGTTGACATAATGCGTAAAACACAGCTCAAATATTTATATTTTTAATATACGGATGCAAATAGTGTCAAATATAGTTGTATTGCCATGATGCATTTTGGACACTGTTACAAGCAGAAGTCAGAAGGCCTGCTTGAAGGTAGTGCTGAGCAAAGTGTGGGCTGATTAGACCGTTTTCTTCTGTGATCTGCTGTGATTCACTTCACTATTTTCCAGTGGATATGGAGCCTCAGATTGCATTAACCAACACACCCCTTATCTCCATTCGCTGCCTGGTGGAGCTCCAGCTGGGTGCTGCTGTTTCCTTTACCATTTGTGTTGGCACAGGGAACGGCAGCTCCATGGCCCGGGAGCACCGCTCTCTCTTCAAAACAGGATGAGCACACTGCTCTCTGATGCTCACTGGAGACAAAAAACAAACCAACGAGGGTCCAGAGGCTTGAGGCACGAAGCTGAGGAAGATGATAACAGGAGATTTTAGCCGGTGTGCAAACCCTTCTCTGCACATGGCGTCGTCTAGATAGTTCCTAATGCTACAGTTTTTCTTTAACACTAAATACAGCATTGATAAGTTATTGATTAACAACAATAACTTGTCCAGGTGTGGAGATTCCTGGATTTTAACTTAGAACCACAGTTCCTATAAATGTAGAAATCTGTTGTTGTTGTTGCAATCCCTTGATAACAACAAACGTTGATCTGGATACCAGATTTTTTTATGTCAATTTAAATTGTCAAAGCACATGTTTCTATTTTCAGCAGTTGTTTTTGTTTTGCCATTCGAAATAGCAAAAGGTTACTCTGACCTGGAAGCTTTAGGCAGGTCATTTCAGATTTTGTGGATTTCAACCAAGCAAGAAACATTCCTGGCATCTACCACAGAAATGAGCTCCTATTGTAGGAGAAAACCCTGGAAGAAAACAGTTTTATGTGCGCCGTTATTTAAAAATAGCTTTACAAAAGTATAAACCATGTATTTATCAGGCCCAACAAGTACTTTGACTCTGCTTATGAATAGCTAACACTCATATGACTTTAACGGTGACCTTTCGTGTACTCTGACTGTTTGTCTTTCTTTCCAATGAAACCCAAAAAATAAACAAGGGCAGATGAAAAGGTGCCCTGCTGTCAGAGGTGGGCCATGTTTCCGAATTGTCGCTCCTCGTTAGCTGATGATGGGCTGTCTCCAAGTTGGACAGCTGCAGTCACCGAGGCGGAGGAAAGGCATGCACACACACGCACACACGCACACACACACACAGGCAGGCAGGCAGACATACATCTGCTGGCATGTCCGTGCCCTCTCTGATCTCTGACGCCAGCCATCACCGACTCTCTCTCTCTCTCTCTCTCTCTCTCTCACACACACACATTTATATGTATGCGTAGACACAGGCAGAGCAACCCCAGGGTGGTTTTGCACGAGAGCAGGGGGGTGGGGGGGTCAGTGGTTGCCAAATGGAAAAAAGCTGCAGCTTCTGTGAAAGGGGATACAGAACTGAGTTGACTTCATCTCTGTGACACACGATGGAGGGACTCCACAGCCGGCTTGTTTTGTTTTATTCTTGTTTTGTTAAAGAAACTCTGTTTAACTTAATCTGATGGATGAGGTGGAGTCCAAGCCCACTTCTCCAGATGAGACTTTGGACAGCTGAGGCTAAACAATTGTGCGGTAGAGATGTGGAGGAGGAGGGGGGGGATCTAAAATATTTGTTCTATTATATTTCCTGAGATGAACTCTGCTCTCAGCCATGCCAGGAATGTGCCCAGTGTGCCCACCCATCCATTAACCTGTCCAACAACCCTCCATTGTCTGGAGGAAACAAAACACTTCATTAAAAGTGCTGTGAAGACCCTCAGAGGCTCTGAGCGTCAGAGTCAAGACCCCCGCAGACAATTTCATATTACAACTTTAATACATTATTGTGTTTTCTGCATAACCGTGACAACTATTTGGCATCGAGTCGTTTAATACAGTTATATTTATTCATGTTGTGTATGAGAAGTTTACTGTCCATTTTATTTGCCATTCTTGTTTTTTGACTTATTTGTTAAATGTCAACCGTGACCATTATTTTCTTAAATATATTTACTGTTGTGTCTTGTTTTTATTATTACCTCTAAATGTGTGTAGGCTATATATATATATTTGTGTCTATGTATGTATATATAAATATATATATTAATGTGGGTGTAAAGCCTTATAAATACAGTCTATGGTGTAAAGGCTTGTATGTATGCAGTGGCGGCGCCAGAGATTTTCTCTAAGGGGTGCTGTGGGGTCCAGCGCTACAGTTGAATTTTCTACTGCAACACTCCCCACACGCACACACAGTGCACCGATAATGCAGTGCTCGATAATCAGCTCACGGCATATAGGTGTAAGCAGGGGTAAAGTGCTATTTTTACAAGTGGGGAGTGGACCTCACCTCCTCTAGGAGGGTTCTCACCTCCTCTAGTGGGGTCCGGGGGCATGCTTCCCCGCGAAGATTTTTTTTAAAATATTGAAGTTAAAAGCATCAATCTGGTGCACTTTGAGAGCAAAATGAAGAGATCTATGGATACATCTCTCAACATACATATGAAACACAACTGTAAACAGATTTACTATTTCTTTATAGATATTTTACAAATCACTCCCCTTTTAAAACAAAACGTTTGAGACCCACTGCGATAACTAGACTAAAGTTAACTATCTAAACACTGAGAGAGTCCTTTACTTCACCTGAGCTGAGGTTATCTGAGACTCTCAGTCTGACAGGAGAGAGTTCTCCCTCCACCTTGTTGTTGAAAAAGCTCCTTATATCCGTTAGCTTGGCTAGCTAGCACCAGATGCTAACCACAACGATCTCCGGTAGATACCCACTCGGTCGCTCTGCGCACGCACACAAATGGCTCGTGCCACACACACAGAGCAGAGCTTGAATGAAACACAGAGACCCAGAAGTAAGCTACTTGTACTCACGAGGCCTATTATGTGCAGAATCCCTCTCGCTTTCAGGTGGTTTTGATTGAGTGTCCACACGTGGACGTTTAAGGACTAAAAAACGATCCATTTTTCACTTTGGTGTTAGCAAATAATTTGGCGCTCCAGCTAACAGGAAGTCACTCAAGTGTCACAAAGTAATTTAGCCTATGGGTAGGTCAAAAATCTAATGGGTGCTGGCCATTGGCCTAATCATATCACCTCTGTTGGCTTTATGTTTTTGGTCAACATTAGTTTGTTTCACATTTGCATTGATGTAATCAATAATTTTTCTGATTTAATTTAATAAAAATAATAATAATTTTCAAAAAAAAACGAAAAAAAAAAACACATTTCTTGGGGGTGCTTTGGCAATTCTGAGGGGTGCTTCAGCACCCCCTAGCTCCCCCCTGGGGCCGCCCTGTATGTATGTATATACACATGTATATATTTCTTTTTAAATATTCGTATTCTCTGGGATGGTGAGAAACAGAATTTCAATCCCCTTGTCTCTGTTACAAAAATAGAGGAACTGAGAATTATGTTGACTTATGTGTATTTCCGCTGAGAAACATGCCTGTGTGCAATTCATCCAATAAACAAAACGTTTTTATTTGTTTTTTTACGAATTATTTTGTGTATTTTAAGCACACAGCTGTTGTTGACATGAACAGCAAGAAATTACAACCAGAAGAAAATTAAAAATAGTTTATTATCTTCTAGTTGCAACAGCCATATGAACATGTGTTATGTGATTAATTCAAATCGGATTTGAGTTGGCTAAACAAACAACAAACAGCTGCTTCTGATCATCAAAATAGCTTTATTATAAAAGTTACTTCATAGACAGTTGGTTTACATGAAGCTCATGTCAGAGGTGAAGTGTTTGAAACATGGGAGAGCATGTGAGGGATGATTTGTTCTGGAAACAGTTTTGTTTGAGAACGTTTCTACAACACTTTAAACACACCTGCTCAGAAAGACTGTTCTAACATTTAATTATCTGGCTTTCAGTGCCTACAATATCTCACCTTGGTGCCAAACTCAAGGTTCCTTTTAACTTGAGGCCTACGCAAATGTATCATCAGCACTCAGCACCCTTCAGACGGGCATCCATTAAAAATGTTGAAAACTTCACGGCCAAGGAACAATCAAATGATTGCTTGTTTAAAAATGACATATTCCAGACCTTTTAGGTGCCGTGAAGATTCCAGGTGCTACAGACAGAAATGTGCAAGTTTGATGGCCTGTGAAATGCTACATTGTTAATCACACTTTCATATTTACGATTTGGAAAATGTTGAGTCTTGTGCAGGAGCAAAACCTCCAAATGTTATGCCAACCAACAGGTTCATCAATCAAAGCCGATAGCTTAGTTCTGCACGTACAGAACAGACGTCCATGTCCATAACAAACACCAGCATGGAATAAAAGAGTGAACTGATTAGAGAGGTGAGAACTTGGTCAAGTCCTTCTTCTTTTCGTTGTACGTGGTGCTCAGTTGTCCGACTGCCTTGGCGTGCTCCTCGTCCACCTCCTCCTTTAATCTCTGCTGCTCCTTCAGAAACTCTGCCCACTCCTCCTTCAGACGCTCCATGCTCCCCTGCAGCTGGGTGCTCTGGAAGGGAAAAAGAAGAGGAGAGTTAATGATGTTTATCTAAACTGCCCTTCTTTTATATTTCTGTATATGCTGAATAACGCCGGGCAGTGTATGGGGCTCTGTGTCGCCTACAGGTGCAATCATAGAGAACATAATATCATAAATGTGGTGGGAATCTTCAATCCAATCTATTTTTCATGGCTATGTAAATGTAAACACCTGCTATGATTCTTTTGCCTCGAGTTGTTTTTACCTGCTGGGCCTCTAGCTCCCTCTGCTGGACTCTCTCCGCCATGTGATTTGCAGCATCCACTGTGGAATAAAGGCAAAAAGCATTTTAATATTTATATTCCACATTGTCATTTACTCTAACTCTAAACATGTATATATTTAAATGTGTTTATTGTGATTGTCTAAGAAGGTTTCTTGTGTCATAGGGATTCAAAACAATTAATTACCATTACATGAAACTGTTCATTTGCAAGTTAACATAATTTTAACTGAGTATGTCTCTGCCCTGTGGCTTAAGCTAACAAATATTTTCATTATAGTCATTATAATCTGCATATTTATCTACATTAATCGTTGATTGTTTTTTCTAGAATTGTCAGAAAATGTATCCATCCAAGTTTCTCAAAGTCCAAGGAGATGTGTTTAAATGTCTTGTCATGTCAGTCCAAAACCCAAATATATGAAGTTAAATATGATATAGAACAGATTGGATGATTAGAAGTCAGCTGAGGCATTCAATTGACACAATGTTAGCACAATTTACAAGATGAAGTGTGAATCTGAGAGATGAGACTCACATCGCGTAAACACATTGGACAGCATGCCCTCCAGATCTGTAGGCAGCATCTGCTCATTTGTTTCCGTAACTATTTTATTGAGGTTCTCCAGCAGTCTGCTCTCCCTGTGTCCACGCTTCTCCTAAAACACAAGAGGAAAGTGTTAGCCATACATAATAACATTGACATTTTGCATTACATTACATGTGTAAGAAATGTGTATCCATTTATTGTCTATTCACCAGGTAATCCTCTTAATTGGAAAATAATGCAGTTCTTGATTAAATTGCTCATATTTAAAGGTGACCTATCATGCAAAATGCACTTTTGTACGTCTTTTATACATGAATATGTGTCCCCGGTGTTCCAGGGAACTCACCAAGTGTCAGAAAAAGACGTACAAAAGTGCATTTTGCATGATAGGTCACCTTTAAATATGANTATTCTGCTCTCTATTAAAGTACCCTTTCACACCTCCATTGCACCGCCTCCGGCTCCCTATCTCTCGGCACTACACTGGTGACTCCGATGCGTCTTGAGAAGTTTCTGGGACGGAACCGAACACGGCAAAAGGAACACAATTTTCTTTCTCGAAATGCCGGGGATGATGGGAGTCGTCCGTGGCGGCCACCGGCACGCGGACTGAGGCTCGGTGCGCACCCCGCGGAATGGCTGGGGATGTTACTCGCCATTCCCGCATCGGCCTTCCGGCTACGGGGAGACCGTGCATGACCTGCTGGGTCGACCTGCAAACCGATGCGGGAATGGCGAGTAACATCCCCAGCCATTCCGCGGGGTGCGCANTAATGCTGGAGGATTTTCGAGCTCAACTTTATCTGCGTTCGCCATTTCGACAGTTCCTCAAACAACTGACTAAATTTGAACGCATCCCTGTGACCAGCTCTCATAATATGCCTCTCGTCCAATTAACAAGCCGTTAAGGACAGAGAGTGAATACCGGTGAATACACATAATATACAGAGATGCTGTATGAGAAACCAATGTGAGTTTGGAAAATTGCACAATATAAATCTATTCTAGTAGACCTCAACAATGGAATTATGATCAGTAGAAATGGCCATGACATGGGACCTTTAATATAAATGTGTATCCAAGGATGGTCCTGACCTGTTTGCTGCCTTAGGCAATATTTAAGCCATATTAAGATATATTAAATAGAGAAAGGTGTATTTTACTTTAATGGTTACTTTAATGGTGACCAAAACGTTTGAGACCCACAGAGATAACTTAGACTAAAGTTAACTATCTAAACCAGGGATGGGCAACTGGCGGCCCGGGGGCCGCATGTGGATTTTGGCGAAACAAGTTTAATATTCTAAAAAGCAAGACTTTGTTTATTTGAAATCAGATGAAAACAAACTTTCACGGACCCTGCTGTGTTATCTATGATTACTATACGCTTTTCATTCATAATTTCAGCAGGTGGGGGAGCGGCGCTGAAGAACAGCAGAGTGCGGCTTGACAGGTGTCTGTGTTGACATTCCCCTTATTGTGTCTTAGGTTCAAGTTAGACAACTAATGTTTGGGTTAGGGTTCATGACTTCATGTGTATGTCATCTTAATGGTTAATCTTAATGCACACACATTTTCCGTGCTTTCCAATAGCTTAAAATAGTTGTATTCCACTGTTAAATAACCTGTTCAATACAAACATGCCAAAATTAAATAACATTTATGTGAACTGATATTTGTTTAGTGAGCTAATTAGAGGATGTTCCCTGAAAGATTGTAAATGATCAATGAAGATGTCAGACTTAGTATATTTGTTAATAATTACATACAATACATGGAATTTGTGTGTGTGTTCCAAGTGAATCTGTGGCCCCCTGGTGGACAGTACATAAATGATGTGGCCCCCACTTCCATCCAAGTTGCCCATCCCTGATCTAAAGACTCAGAGAGTCCTTTACCTCACCTGAGCTGAGGTTATCTCCTCCACATTGTTCTAGAAACAGCTTCTTATATCCGTTAGCGCAGCTAACTAGCACTAGAAGCTAACAACAACATTCACCGCAACCCGTGGCCTTACATCCATGCCCGTGGCGTCTGTCGTTTTCCAACCCGGTTTAGATTTGACCACACCCACTCCCGCATTAACGTAACTCTGCGTGACCGCGTCATTGAAGTATAAAGAGAACGTCCCAAAGTTAACAAAGCTGAAGTAAAATCTACTCTAGCTTGGAACAAAACTATATGGATTGTCAATCAGTCAGTAAAAGTGAAAAACCCTTCAGCAGTATGCAGCAAGAGGTACACGTTGTATCCTCTTGACAATGTTGGAGAGTAACAAAGTACATAATACTTAAATACTGTACCTCACAACAAATTAAATACAAGCTATTAAGCTACATATTGGTTTCTAGTTTATTATTTTTAAATTAATTAGTTACATTTTATTTTATAAAACATCATTTGAAAAAAATATATACACTTTTCCACCAGGGAGGAATCAATTCCTCCTCCTATTTATACCTAAAGGGGGATTTGAACCCACATTGATTCCACTCATGTCAGTTAGTGTCACTACACCATCCTGTCCCAAGTTAATAGAGACAGACTAACATACAGAAAAATAAACTACATTTCAGCTGATGTAAGTAAGAAAGAAGCATCTGCTTAAAGTGGGATTTTACCTACAGACTGCAAAGCACTTTCTCTTCCAGACAAGCTATGAGAAGACAGAAGAAGACTGTGACACCTTGAACATGTTTCAGTTCGGAGTGATCGGAGTAACTAGTCCCTTAACAAGTGAAAAGTAAAGCATGAAACATACAGCCTTCTGGTAGCTCATGTTGTAGTGAAACAACTTTGCAGTTCACCCCAGCTGAGTTTTTCTTCTGTCAACTCTAAAAGGACTGTTTCAGTAGGTGTCTTTAATTGTGGACAACCTGTCTAAAATCTTTTAGGAAGTAGAGAAGAAAACATTTTTAAACAACTCTTCTAACTTGTGATCTTGCATATCTCAGCTCAAATGTAGGTCCTTGCTCTCTCTGGCGCCCTCTCCTGCGGCTGGGATGGTGCAGTGGCAGCCGACAGCGCTGAGAGGACACGATGCGGGTTCAAGAACCGCCGCAGGTATGCCACACAAGAATAAGTGTGTGAATGAAATGTGCAAGGTTTCAAGGGTCTGCTTCAAATAACAAATACAGGGGAAACAATGTGGTCAAAAAAAACTTGCGTATTTCAACTTGCGAATTTCCGTATTTCCACTTGCGAATTTTTCATCATCGAATTTCAACTTGCGTATTTTGATATTTCCAATTTCAACGTGGGAACTTGCGAATTTCTGAATTTACATAATCGACTTTCAACTTGCGAATTTCTGAATTTCAACGTGGGAACTTACGAATTTCTTTTTTTTTAAATATTGTGTTCCTCATATAAAGGAATTTGGTTCAAGTAGGCCTACAAAGCAGGAGTCAATTAGAGAGGCTACTTATTTATATGTATTTATTGATTTATGGAACAGTGATTTAAATTACACGGTTAGGGAACATTTGGGATTGACTACTAATTGCTTTTAGTTTAAATGCATTTGAAAAAAGCAACGTTCTTTTTTATACAATGTTCATGAATAGACAAGTGATGTGGAGAAACTAATGTAAAGGCTTTGATGTCACTTTATTTCATATACAGATCAAGACTGACATCTGCTGGCCAAGCCCTCAGTCTACATACTGTTTCTCATCCAACAAACATGGGCATAACTCATCCACTCATTTGTGTATGGATTAAACAAACTATAACTCCAAGCTTATGTTTGAAGCAAATAACCCACAAGTATGTATTTAATAGGCAGATATGAAACGGTTATCTATTAACATACTTTTGGCAATAAATAGTTTTAGTTTGAGATACTTGGAGGCTCCAGTTGTTAAACCTAACTTTATGTCCAGCAGCTCTGTAAATCTGTTTTAATGAACATCCTTGTGGGATCTTCTCTGGTCTCTAGCAAAGAACCTACTGTTGCATACTTTTGTCGACTAACCTAGAACAGAAAAAAATGCAAAAAAAACACATGCTACAAGCTGCAAGTTCCCAAGTTAAAAATGTGCTGATGGAAACGCATAAATGTGCAAGTTGAAATGCAGAAATTTGGCAAGTTAAAATTCAGAAATCCCAAGTCGAATTCTATATTAGTTAATTATTTGAGTCTGACCAATGAAACCACCCTCAGTATTGATAGCAGACACTAACTTTTGCATAATGACATCGGAGACTCTTTTCAGTGTGCCATACCTGGCTGGGCTTGAACACGTATTGTTTAGTCTCAGCGCTGATGTTCTGTATCCCTGCCACTGCACCATCTCTCCCTCAGGTGAACAAGGACAACAACAGATAGAAAGAAGCTTAATTTCACCTGAGATATAGATATTCAAAAATTCCAAGTTATAGAACCAGGTTTAAGTTTTCACTGTGTTTATTCAGCAGCCCAATTAAAGCATAAACATATTTATTTAAATACTAATGTTAGTGAGGCATGTCTGAGACAGGGTTTGAACCAACATGAATGCCTCTCTTTGATGCCAGTCAGTGTCATTGCCACCATCCCCACAACAGGTTGATTCCTAACCAGAGATGAAAACGAGCTTAACTTCAGCTGAGATTCATTTCACAAGTTAAACATTGATACAACATTTGTACATGTTTGATTGACCACAGTATTTGAAATAACAACATATTGATCACAATAATTGTTTTTTTGAGTGATGCAGCTGAAGTGAGGATTGAACCCACACTGATTTAACTTTGCAATGCGAAACGGAGTCACTACCACTGAACCATCCTAACACAGGATTACCACAGAGAACACTATGCTAGATTTCTGCTGACATAAGTCCTTATTGATTGATTTGTAGCCACAACATTCAGACTGCAAAGCTCTGACTCTACAATATGAGCTATCAGAGGTTTGGGGAAATTGTACAAAGAAGAAGAAGAGTTTGTGTTTTTACATGCTTCAGTTTTCACTCATTAAGAATTGTTCAAAGTTGTTCATATATTGAAATTTGGTTCAGGTTAGGGAGCCTATTAAAAAAGAACTAACTAATTAAATGTGCTGCTGTAGAAGGATAAACATCAGCTAATTGCATCTTGGCAACCTAAAAGCTATTAAAATAGCCTACTATTTTTAAAAGTTTTATGATGTGATTTTTAATGAAAAAATGTGTGTATAATTAATTGAAGTCGTAGGTTTAGGTTTTTCTGCACAGAACAAGACTGCCATCTGCTGTCTAAAACATAGGTATATACTACTGTGTCTCATATATCAAACACACACATGCTTGCTGACATTTGAGACGTAAAAAGCACGTCATTGTAGCTTAACTCAAATCAAGACTGCAGAAGAAAGTTGTTGAAGTTGTTTTAAAAAACAAAAACTCATTACGTGTGAGGAACTCTTACCAGAGCTGAATGTGACACCCCTCTCTCGGCCCATTGGTTCAGTCCAGTGGCCTCGAACCCGGAAGCAGTAGTAAATATTTACATTGCTGTCAGCTGACTTTTTTTCACCTGACTGCAATTTACAAAACCTATACAGACTTTTTTTATATTGTAACTGTTATGTATCACCATTTAATTAACATATAGGCTATGTTAATGACTGATCTGCTGAGTAACTCTTTCGTTTTCACCCTTAGCAGCTAGTTAGCTTATCATTTGGAACAAAGTGGTTAGCATTTAGCTGTTGGAGCTAGCTGCTAAACAAGAGACACAGCTTTGATTTGACACCTTAAATTAACGTGTCTCAAAAATGGACAAGATTGCTAAAGGTGAGTGAATTTCACAGCAGAAAAATACTTATCATAGTCTGCATGTCAGCGTGGTTTCTTTAGCTTACTGCCATGAACGTTGGTGAATTGGTGATTGACATAAATGATTTGCTTTCATGGTGTACAAACATGTTGAATAATAAATATGCAAAACTTTATTTGAATTAGAATATAATGATAAGAATATAACCTTCAATTACTGGTATAATGTGTTTAATTTTACATCATAATTGATCAAAAAAACCTTATAAACAAGTTTAGACCTTATAATTTACAACTGTCTTCATCATTCAAATTGTTAATTTTAGAGACAAATGTTTTTAAATTAGCCATTCACAGTTTCATTGCACAAACTGTGTGCAGAATGTCTACATGTTAAAAAATATGACACTAATGTATAGTGTTTTTTTAAATCCTGTGTGTCCTATTATATGCTTAAATTAAATTAATCCGAGCTGTTTTGGTGCTGCAGATGTAGGGGACATCCAGTCCCGGCTGTTGGACCACCGCCCGGTCATCAATGCAGAGATCCGCTACTTTGTGAGAGAGTTTGAGGTACTGGTCATGTCACAAAATATATGTGTTATTCATAAAGCTTCAGACAAAAAAAATATCATTAGACCCACCACATCAGAACGTCAAATATGAACAGAGGTATGGCCTTACAGAAAAATAAATTGTCGGTGGGCAGGGGACACAATATACTGGCACTAAGAAGACACATTTTTTCATTATGTTTAAATATGAATCACAGTAAGTATACAGTACATCTGTATTTACCTTAAAGTGGACCTATCATGCTATATTTGAATAATATAGTGAATATATATATATATAGTATATTGTGGTGACCACCTATTTAACCACTGGGACATAATTCAAACTTGGAACTACAGTTGCGGCTATTGTTCCCACACGGACATGTTATGTGTTACCTATATATAGTGTGTGCCCTCCTGGGTCTTTCTCTTGTTGTCCCGGGCTGCGACCCGACAACATGTGCTATTCTGCTCTCTATTAAAGTACCCTTTCACACCTCCATTGCACCGCCTCCGACTCCCTATCTCTCGGCACTACAATATATATATATATAGTGTGTGTGTGTATATATAGTATAGTACAAGGCATATTTATACTTATAGTATATTTATTTTTCAAAATACCAAACAGATCATGCATTTTAGCCATTCCTCATTTCGCTCAATTTAACACTGTCTTTTAATGGGCTGATTCTGTGAGAACAGCACCATCTACAGGCCTGGCATATGTACTACAGCGTCTCCAGCGCTTTCGAATGGCAATGTCTGTGGCTGTCTCCTCCTGATTGGTGGAGTTGGCCCAATAGCCGTAGCGCCACTTCTGTGACGTCATAGAAGTGTTCAAATCTGGATCAGTCTGTATCAGATCCATTGCAGCCCCTTTTTAAGAGATTTNTGGTCACAGGGATGCGTTCAAATTTAGTCAGTTGTTTGAGGAACTGTCGAAATGGCGAACGCAGATAAAGTTGAGCTCGAAAATCCTCCAGCATTATTGAAGTCTCCGCTTTGAGAACATTTTGGTTTCGCAGTTACGTACAAGGATGACGGACAAAGACAGGTGGACCGAACCAAAGCTGTTTGTCGGCATTGTTCAACTAAAATTGGTTACGCGGCTGGCAATACATCAAACTTGCACACTCATTTGAAAAGGCATCACCCGAACGTGAATATCACCGGTACCAAAAGAAAAAAGACTGAAGTGCAAACCCAACTCCCGCTAGCATTTAAGCCTCCACCACTCGCAACATTTTTTTAGACCGAGCCAAAGCTATTACAAACGCCAAATATGCGCTACCTGGCTGTATCTGCTACCTCTGTCCCTAGCGAGAGGGTGTTCTCCACAGCAGGAGACATTGTTAGTGCCAGCTGATCTGCCCTGTCGGCAAGCAATGTGGACAAGTTAATTTTTCTTTAAAAAAATATGAAAATACAATGACAAGCAAGTCCTAATGTCAAACTGGCTGCTTAGGTGAGTACTAGGACCGATTATTTCAGTTCATCGAAATGCTGCACCTTAATGTTTATTTTATTATATTTTGTATTTATTTGAGTGAATACATTATTCACAGTTTAATAATAATTTAAAACCCCAAAAAAATATTTCATGTTTTGTGATCATTTTTTCTGCTGTACCGAAAAAGTACCGAACCGTGTCCTAAAAACCGAGGTACGTACCGAACCGAAATGTTTGTGAACCGTTACACCCCTACTTGATATTGAGTAAGAAAAAGGTTGATAAACGCTGTGAGAATGGGTCTGCGGAGAGCATTTCTCCGTGATCCCAAC
>NW_011355005.1:0-2009 GCF_000735185.1 Notothenia coriiceps
ATATAACTTAAGGGTCATGCAGAGTGAGATGAGATCGCTGTCCCTTTAAGAGAGAGAGAGAGGGGTGTGGCTTGTGCATGTGTGTGTGGATAGCAGAGCGACAGTGAGGGAACGTGTGTATGTTTCTGGAAGTGAAACGAGGCAGCAGAAAAACAGAGGGCTGTCTGTGATTTTTGTGAAACAGAAGAACAGCTAAATAAATGCAACGGCCTCCCAAGAAGAGCTCGCCTCTCTCCAGTCATTTAAGCTAAAGTGGGTTATTGAACCTGAAGCTTGTTGCTGCTGCCCTCCTCGACTACGGTCTGGGAGCCGACAGGAAAGTTCAACACACAGATGGCTAGTCCGCCCCTTTGTAGCATATTATTTCGATGAGCAGATCGCCACTGGGCTTTCAACTAAAGACACAGCCACGCAAAAACTGCGGCATTTGTACAGCTCCTTATGGGTAGGTCTACTGCAATTTGTGAATTGCTTTCCTCTGTGGTGAAACGATCAGCACTGCACCACGGAGGAAAGCGGCAGAAAGTCACCTGGAGTTAAAGAGAGCGGGGCTGCGTTGCGTGCATGGCTTCCTTCTGCGCTCCGGCGGCGGTCTCGTTCAGGATCCGAAAATACAATTTAAATATTATTGCACACTTATTCCACTTATTCCTAGTGTGCCACTGGTTACGGTGCCGCGTGCCAATGCTGGCACGCGTGCCAGGGGTTGCCGACCCCTGTCCTAGACTGATGTCAACTGTCATCATAGACCGTCCGAGCGGTCACGAGGGCCATGGCCCTCGTGGCCCTCGTGAAATTCCTGCCCTGGTTGCTATACAACATTTGTTCAGGGACTACAGATGAAAATAGCCTCTTGGCTAACTTTAATCTTGTTAAATAAACTAATAAATAAAATAAATGCAAATCAAATCTTGGAACATAATTTAATGTTTAATTTTGTGTTACAGATGTCAAGGTACAATATGACAAAAGTGCACAATTCTATACCAACACAACCAGAAGCAAATCTCAACGTGTTTCTCATGATTTCTTACAACTCTGAATGTAAATTCAAACAGTAACAGGTAATACACCCATTATTATAGAACACATTATAAATAAATGTGAAAAATACTTCACTGTCTTTTTATTTGACTTTTGTCCCTGTCAACGCTGACTGAGCACTTAACTCACGTGTAACATACCTTTAATGAAAATACACACTGCAAGTTTAGTTTAAAGATTGTCATCTGTTTCGTCTCCATTTGATGGAGCCAAAAACACTTTTGTATAGCGCAACACAACCAACACAACTAACTGTAAACTAGCATAGTATCTCTTAATAAAGTTGACATGGCTAACTGTGTGTTCTGTCTCGCTGATATCTTATAGTCACTCTATTTCGCTCTGTTTTTTGACTCCATCTGGAAAATATCTGGTCCTTTCAGGGCCGTGGGAAGTAGGGGTGCTGAGGGTGCTGCAGCACCCCCTGGTGGAGGACAGGGGATCTGCACTTCCACAAGATATAATACAAAAAAAACGAATTTCAGCTTGATGTAACAACATTCATAATAAGTAAAGATAACAACCTTTTCCCCGGTTTTACATTTTCCAATTTGCCCTGTACGATGGGCGTGTGAAGTGATGAAGTGGGGATGTTGCTTAAGCAAGCGCCCGCGCTCACAGCCAGTGATGAGAGATAGAGAGAGGGGATACCGCGGTACCGGGGGGATTGTTGTTAGCTTCTGCTGCGCTAACGATATAGAAAGCTGTTTTCTACAATAATGTGGAGGGAGAGTCCTCTCCTGTCAGACTGAGGAGGCTCAGTGAGGTAAGGATCATGAGGGCTTAGATAGTTCACTTTAGTCGAAGTTATCTCAGTGGGTCTCAAACGTTTTGATCACAATTTATGTAAACACAATATTTCCAAGGCACACCTTATAATTATTAGGAATAAATAAAAACAGGTTTGAATCATTCCAATGTATACTATAAGGACAGTAACAAAAATATTGGTTTAAACTGGAGAG
>NW_011355005.1:10423-14903 GCF_000735185.1 Notothenia coriiceps
CGGGAGAAAAACAGAGAAACAATAACCACAGGAAGATTAGAGGGAAAGTGACAGGCAGTATGAGAAGGAAAGCGAGAGAAAGTATCAGCCGCACGGACGTGACTGCTGCAGTGTGATGCACATAGGAATACATATGGGGGTTATTCCCTATCTTTATTCAAGAGCGTGGTCTTTAAATTTGAGAGCATACTTTATTGATTTCACGTTCAGAATATGTATTTATTTCCCTCAAACCCTGTCCTCAAACTCAAACAGTTCCTGCTTGCACTTAGACTTGCTCTGCTTCTGCTCAAACTGTACGCTTGCACTCAGATATATTTCTGCTTACAGGTTTCCTGTGTTCCAGCTTAAAACCTTCTCCTCGCACTCAGGCTGTTTCTGCTCGTGAAATGTCTGCTCTCAGATTTCTTCTGTGCGCGTACAAATATTTTCATTTACATTTTAAATTCATGGTGTGTTGCATTCTTTGTTTATAAATGTAGATATTATGGAAAATCATGACATTTTTTGAGCTTGGGTCCCTTAGGACCACAACATTTCTGTTTTGGGTCTCATGCTGAAAAAGTTTGGGAACCCCTGCCTTAAACAAACAGATATATATGTAAAGTACCATGTCTACAAACAATATAACTGATTATCTTCTGTTGAACATGTTGGATTGTGTATTGTCCGAGTCAGGGTCCTTTTTATTTTACTGTAACTTTGGAAGTTGTGTTACCAATGCTTACTGTTTATTTGATACCCATTTGGTAATGCAATTAATAAAAACAACAAGGTTTGGGTTTGTTCTTCAGATAATGACTGTGACGACGTTAACGTGTAAGCTCAATAATGAACTCCAGCTCAACCAACCATATTGTAATATCTAAGTAATCATCTTGAAATATGACATTAATAATTGTAATATACACACATCTTATTGTGAGGTTGATTTCACATACACTACTTCGACATTAGCTTGTCTACATACTTGAGCATAGCCAATTTAAATTAACCTTAGTGATGCATACAGTTCCTACCTACATAATAATCATCTCTCTAAGTTACAAGGATGACCTTATTTTATCAACCTCAAACAGAAGCTGTTTGTTGTAAAGTATTATCCCACTTTACACTTATCACTTCTCTATTTCGTTTTAACCTTTATATATACAGTCTACGATTTTAACTTGGAGGCTACGATTAGCATCGTTAGCACCGATGTAGCTACCACTCGCAACCCAAGCCCATTCATTACATAGATTAAAATCATTATTACATAAATAAAGCACTCAAATTTCACTTACCGCAAAACCGCATTCATGCACCGTCTGTTTTAACCGCAGAGCGAGTCACAATAGTCCGATATATAAGCATGAAGAACAAACAACCACGGCCGGCTTCAAGTTGTGTTTCCTGGATGAACTGACCAGGCAGAGTCCCTGTAGCTAGCTTCACGGAGCAGCTATCAGAGAGACAAGAAGCTAGCAGTAGCAGTCACTTCACAGAGCCGTCACTCAATGTGACCACGCCCTAATTTATGCAAAAACTTTAAGACCTAATATAAATAAAAAGGTCGTGTTAGAAAACAATTCACTCACAGATCCATAATCATGAAGGTGGAATCTAACTATATCGATAATAAAATGTATGGAGCCAGGGGTAGAAACATGTTTTTTTCTGCTGTAAAATTGGGCATTTTAACATGGGGGTCTATGGAAATTGCTCCTTTCTGCAGCCATCGCCTATCGGCCAATATATGAACTGCAGTATGTAGCACTTCCGTATTGGCGTACCGGCTCTTCCCCAGAGTTTGCCGCTTGGATGGGACATCTAAGCAGTTGACCCATCACATCGGAGCTGTCCGACTAACCAATCAGAGGTATTAGGTCAAGTCATCTGACATATTTTTTTACCTAATACCTGCACAAGTAAATACATTTCTATAAGCCTCATGATAGAATGAGCAGGATTGAGCCAATAGTTTGCCTTCAACTTTCTTAACATGTTATCATTGCCATTGTGCGCAGGTTAGCATGCAGATGTTAGTTTTCATGTCATAAATTGGCTATAATCCTTTTATGAGCATAACAAAAGTCAAAGAGTATAAAGACCAGTATTTTTTGTCAGAAGTGATCTACTTGTTGGATGACGTTAGTGTGACTGCAGGCCTTTGTAACCTGCTTTCTAAGATGCTGCGATATACTTTTACAATCCATCATTTACTTTTTTAACTGCAGTCATCTTGACATTTATGATTTTCATTTCTGCATTTGCATGACCAGTTGTTACATTATTACACCATAGACTGAGTATTAAATGGTTACATTTGCATGTGAGACTTACCATGCACTCATTTCAGGCATCAGTTATTTGCACTGGCTGTAAGTTCAGTTACTTGCTACAAGTGTTCAGATATGAATCAACGATAAATGTTTCAGTTTCTTGGAAGGAAACTGTGGTTACAGTATATCTGCACTGACAGCACATGAAGGGCTTGAGCTACACTGGTATACACACAGAAACTAAGCTGACAGACACAGGAAGACAAAACGCACAACCGACCATGACAGAGAGACAGAGAGAGTGAAAGGGGATGAGTCAGGAAATAAAGAACCTGGCAGGGAGCGTTGATGATGAGGAGCTGGTATCTGGTCCTACAGCAGGCTCACTCCCCCTCCAAACTCCTGAGTGTATACAAAGAGGAACATGAAGACAACATCTATCGAGTTTTCCTGAAAGAAGCCAGAAACAACACACTCTTACTCTCTACACACACTTACCCAGCCTCAGGGAGTGGTTCCTCCCAGTTGTGTGTGTTGTGTATGGCAGGAATGCGGAGGAACTTCCAGAGACTGCAGGGTGTGGAGGCTTGTTTGGTTTTTATTCAGGCTCCACCCTCTGCTCACTGCTGCTGCTGCTACTGCTGCTACTGCTGCTGGGTCCTACTGCTCGACCGGCCTGTGCCACTTCTGAGTTTAAAACAAGCACACACCTCAAGTGGAGAGGGAACATGTATCACCATGAAACGAATAAGGGATGATTTCTGACGTTAAAACACATTTTTTTTGTAGTATGGGTTTTCTGAAATCATATGCAATACTCAGCTATGGTACATTTAGGAGATATTTATAGATGTAAATGAACAAATGTATTAAAGAGCCTGTGACACGAACCCAACAACTGTTGTGCAATGAAATAGTGGGCTACTAGTCATCTCGAACCGTCAGTTTAAAAAAGAAAAGCGATACCGTTCCGATAAATATCAATAATTTCGAACATCGCGGGAAAATTCCTTCGACTCATTTTGAGGTTTTGGGGGAAGCCGGAAGTGACATCAATGCGGGAACGCTTCACTGTGCGGCGAGAGAGCCAAACAAGGACAAAGTGTGTTGTCATGCGTAGAAATGGTGAATTACTGAGTTTAGGCACGTTAATAACGTTTTCAATGAAGTTGACTACAGTATATTCATATTTGTCAGTGCTTTCATGTCAATTCGGCGAACATAAACATAAATGATCGTGGTGAAGATGATGATTAAATTAGGATTAAAAATCGGTAGTGAGAGCTGCTGAATTTCCTCCCGTCGGATGTGATATAAAAACAAATAGATTATTTTTGTAAACTCAAGTGGATGAAACTACATTTATTAGTGCTTTCATGTCAATTCGGCGAACATATGATACATTAAATGATCGTGAGGATGATGATTTAAAAATCTTTTGTTTGAGCCGGTCTGCATTTCCTGATGAGAAAACTAACCTTAGCTTTTTGTAGTTGCAGTCAGTGGTGTAGTGGGCGTTGGACGCGGGGGTACGCCGTACCCCCACTTATTTGAAGCATGATTTCTTTTTTAATAGTCTAATACATCTAAAATCATTGCCAGTGTTATCAGTTGCAAGTGTGTGTTTGTTGTAATAATGACGAAAACATAATAGGCAGATTTCACAGTAATTATAATAAAAACGTAGCTCAAGCATTTATGCAACTTGATTTGAAGCGTGTGTGTGTGAGGGGCAGAACTGTGTGTGTAGGGTGACCAGGTGTCCCGCACTGTGCGGGACTGCACACACAGCATTTTTATTATTTGTCCCGCGTCCCACACATTGAGACTATGTCCCGCATTTGAGTGATAGTCGCGCAGAAAGGCCGGATCGGTTCGCTGACAGCCGGCACCGCCCTTTATTATTATATTGTCTAAACGGCATCATGTAAGTTGCGCTGACAGGCGACGGTGGGCCGGTCCGGATAAGTCACTAGCACATCCCCACACTCCACTCGTTGACAATTTACTAGCGGTACCGAAGTGGGCCGGTCGAGAGTCCCGGGATGATTTTTAGTCCCAGTCCACCCTGGCTACATGACCGTATGATTGCCCATATTGACGCACCTAATTCCTAAACTTCTAACAGATACAACATAAACCGATCCTTCAGCCTCATATGAACTCTCAGACACGTTCAAAATTAAACTGTCATCGCTGGTCTGAGCTTGCTGCTG
>NW_011355005.1:17397-25470 GCF_000735185.1 Notothenia coriiceps
TGTACCCGAGTTGTGATTGTAAACATGGGGAGACTTTGGAAAGTGATACAGTTGGTGAGAGAAATGATGATTTGGACCAGACTTCTTCGGACAGGATAGATGAGGAACGTGATCAATCTGTGCACTTGAGGGCAACATTAAGAGATTATGGAATACAGCTCTCAACACTCATATGAAACATACTATTTCAATAATCAAAAAACCATTGGACGGATTTCTTAACCTATTTTTAACAACTAATAATTCACATAGAGATGGAAATAATTTGTTTACATAATGACCAAACCACTTGAGAACTTAGGCTACAGTTTACCCCTCTACTGAGTATCTTCTCAGTCCCACAGGAAGAGGACTCCCCCTCTCCTTATTGTTGATAACAGCTAATCTCCGTTAGCTCCGAGCTAGCACCAGATGCTAACGACAACTGTAACTCCTCTCAGTCTCTCTTTCTCTCTCTCTCGGAATCGACCAGTGGCCTTTATTTATCATCGCGATCAATGAACGAACTCTACCCATGACACCAGCCAGGCGGCGCGCGTTCAGTCTTTTGGGGAACAGAAACATCGCCGCACTTCGGCAGACTTGACATTACTAACAGCCAGCGCAAATGCATCCGTTTTAGCCTGTTTTTCTCTTTCTTCACTGTCGCCTCCATTGTCAGGTTTTTCTCGATTGGGCAATCACTTCCAAGTCGATCCGACACCACTTTCCAGGAAAATACTAGCTCAAAAACCGTTGAGAAATTCGACTTTGAAAAAGAGAAAAAAATGAACGGTGGGTGAAATGTAACAGTGCGGCGGCGTCCATCTCGTGGACGTCACGCAGTAGATCGCAAGCCACGCCCACGAAGGCGAAGGTCGACTGCAGATTCCCCGGTAAATTCAAAACTCGTCAGATTCGTTGCTATTCCAACATCTTTTGATATGGGTTCCAAATGACAATTTTGGTCATTACTATAGTCAATTCAGCCATAACAGATCGATGCACAGGTGCACACTTCACCAGGGCGCCTTTAACGCTTGCTCTTTATTTAATCCAGCTAGGTGGAACGGCAGTGCTCTTCCGCTCCCGCTCCCTCCTTGCCGGTAACATGGGTGTAGTTACATCCCTGCTTTGTGGTTCGGCGAGTAGGAAGCATTGCTCTTAGTCTTTCTGTTCAGGCCAGGTAGCTAGGAAGGCTGTGTTCTCCCACCCCGCTCCCGGCTACGCTGCATCTGGCTACCTACAGACTGGCTCATTCATGTAGCCGCCTGTATGGCTTCTTCTTGAGCCCGAGGACGGCCATGAACCGCTGCCCCCCTCTGCTTTTGGCCCTCGAGCATTTGAGGGAGGGTCTCACGCAAGAGTGCCTGCATGAGCTGTAGCTTCATGCCTCGGCGCGCTCAGAGTGGCTAGAGTCGTAGAGGTGGTAACCTCTCCTCGTTACAACCTTCCTCCAGCTCAGTCTGGCCGTTCCTGGCAAACTTGATGGAGTGATGGCTATGGGTTCACCCCCAGGTAGAGGGCTAGAAACAGGCTGTCCTCTGATACCTCATTCACACCAACGGTGTTTCAGGGCCGGTTTCGGAGCTGGAGCTTGAAAAGCACCCGGGTTTTCCTCTTCACACCGCAGCGGAGCAGCCTCTTAGCTCCGGAATCCGGTTCATTTCGAGCACCAAAAAATTGTCCGGCCAGAGCAAAAGCACCACATACGTCACGCTTACGTCGAGGCGGGGGCAGGGGCTGGATCAACTCCTGAACAACAAACAAAAAGCCGGTGTTTTATCCAGTTTGTACACACAACGATGGAGAAACTAACAAGCAGCAGTGGTCCACTGAAGAGACCAGCTACCTACTGGGAATCTGGTCTTCCGAAGAGGTACAGAGGAAGCTGCAGCACAATCGGCCATTGTTGTTGTTGTTGTTGTCGGTGTCAGCTGTGAGGGGTTTCCGCGCGGTTTGGCTTTATGAAGCAGGCACGCAAACGTTACGTCATGATGCAAATGATGACGCAATGACGCAGCACCAGTCGGACCTCTGGGCAGTGTGAAAAGAGCGCGGAGCTAAACCGAAGAACGCCTCCATGCCGGCCATTATCTCGTGCGGCCCTGGTACGCTTGCAGCTTCAGGATTCCGCGGGCCGACTCGGCTTAGGCTAGCGCCTCTTCAGGCATAACCCTGCCCCTTTTCACTCACACTGTTCCTCCTTCAGAGAGTACCCTGAGGGAGCTCCATGCATGCTGGAGAGACACCAGGGCCCTCTCCGCACTCTGCTGCCATGCAGGATCCGGGCGAGGGTGGAGCTGGGTCGCTTGCCATCCATTGAGCCTACCATCACCTCCGATTCTGGCTCCTGATGCCAGGTGCCCTCAGCCTCAGTGCAGGGTCGCCAAACGAGCTGCTCTGTAGGGCCTAAGACACAGCGGCACAGGAACTCCCTCTCCCATCTGATACTGGCTGTCTCTACCTCTCTGCAGCAGGCTCCGGCTGAGCCTTCTTTGCTGGGCCTCAGTGATGCATTACTGTAAGCCTTTGCCATAGTGTCTGTGTGTGTTGTTTTCCTCTACCCCTAGAGTTATGTCCTTATTGGTGCAGACTCGTCGCCAGGTTTGGCCTGCTCAGTCACCACTGTCGGAGACATGTCATCCGTAGTGTGCCAGTCGAGCCAGGGGAGCTGTTTGGGGCAGCTGCCCTTTAGGCACTGGAGCGTGCTGCCCAAGCTAGGCAGACCTGGCAGCAGCTGTCGAGTCTCCATAGGCCTGTGCCAATTCCCAGCAGGCCCAGGGTCCCCCCTAGCAGCCGCTCTCGACCCCAGCTTACAGTGGTGGTCTGCGCAGGTCCCAGCGGCCCACTCATCCACCTCCCGGGCTGTCGTCGCCGGCTTTCGGCTGCCTCGCGAGCTCAGTTACTGGGCTGTCTGTACTTCCGGCCCTTGGGTGGTTTTCACCTTAACCCAGGGGTACGAACCGCAGTTCCGGCCCCTAGCCTTCGGCCGGGCCAAAATGACAGTCGTCAGCGATCCGGCAGAGGCCCTAGCTCTGGCCCAAGAGTTGTCCGTCCTTCTGTCCAAGGACGCAATCGAGCCAGTGGACCCTCTGCTTAGCCCAGGGGGTTCTACTCGGCGTACTTTCTTGTAAGCAAGAAAGTCGGCGGATTTCGCCTCATCTTGGACCTCAGAGGAATCAACAGATTCCTAAAGGTGCTGCCATTCTATATGCTGACCACAGCACATGCACAGGATGCACAGTGGTTCTCAACCGTGGACTTGAGGGATGCCTACCTCCACGTGGGCCGGGCAAGATGGTGCCTTAAATTCAGTTCCTCCGGCCCTTGGGCAGACTGACGGCTGCCTCGGCCGTTGGGCCCTTAGGCCCGCTGTCATTGCGCCCCAGATGCAGATGTGGCTGAACAGCCTTCACTTGGATGCCAAGTGCCACAGGCACTGGAGAGTCAGGGTGTTGCAGCGTTGCCTCCACTCTCTGTCACGCTGGAGGGGCAGGGCCTATCTCCTGATGGGCGTGCCCATGGGCGCCATCCCATCCCGCCAGGAGACCGTCACCATAGGTGCATGTCTCTCAGGGTGGGGTGCAGTGCGGCAGGGCAGGACCGTTCAGGGTCAGTGGTCTGCCCAGGAGGGTGCACGCCATGTCAACGTGCTAGAGCTTCGGGCTGTGCAGCTTGCACTCACGCACTTTCTACCCCAACTGGGGGGAAGAATGTGCGTGTTCCTTGGGACAGCATGTACGCTGTTGCCCAGACAGCAGTGCCAACAATAAGGAGAGATATTTGATAGTTGGTGCTTGAGAAGACTAAACATTTATCTGCAGATCTCTATAAAGTATATTAATTACTCGTTATTCTCTACAAATAGTTAATTAAAAACTGCATATAATTGCTATTTTGCACATCCCTTTCAAGATTTCAAGATTTTATAAGGTATATTGACATATCATATACACAACTATGGTGTAGTTATGCAATGAATGAAAAACTTGGGTCACAGGTTCCTCAACACTGCATAACAAGACATCTATCAATATGTGTGTACCTCCACCATTAAACTGTCAAATTCTGCACATTTCTTATTCTATCTAAATACATAAGAGTATAATTAATGTATGTTCTGTAACTGTTCTTATTATACATCCATGGGTACTTGGACATGCAGATGTTAGCCATACATTACGTGAGACTGGATGAGCCAAAAATAGACATGTGTTTAAGCAGGACAATGGCACCCATTTACTTTATGAGTTATCTTTTCCCTGAGCGAGACACTTCAACACGTTGATTGAGAGGAAATGTGTTATGGCTCCCAAAGGAAAGGTTAAAGTAACGCCTGACCTTTCCTCTTGTGTGACCGTAAGCCGTTAACCATAAGTCTTGTTAAGAAATAACTATCTCATTAGTGTTTTGCCACGAAGAGCACATTTATGGAGGATGAACCCTTTATATGATCGACTAAAACAAAATACCACCCTGCAGCCAAAGTGATCTGCCCAAAAAACTACAATGACACTGCAGAGGCATCTGTCCAAACAATACAAGACAGATGAATTTAGTATCTGAGGTTATAAAACTTTAGTTAGTAAGTACGTTTGTAATAAACTTTAGTTTGCCAACATCACAACCTGTAGAAAGAAAACAGTGTTATATTTACCTTTATTTGCCTATGTGTTATTCATTAAATAACGATTTTAGAAACTAAAATAGACACAACATTTAAATAATGTGTTTAATATTTGTTTTGAGTAGGACTTTTTTAATTATTACAACATGCAGGACTATGTTTACATCTTTACCTCAGTCACCTAAAGGTACCTCTGCCTCTTCAAGGCATCAGCATTCATAACTGGATTAAACAATAACTGCTTTCTCTGCTCATTGTCATGATAGTCATAACCAAAAACTGAATGTAACTATTCAAACTTTATATTTAATCTTATCAGTTGTTAAAAAAAACCTTCAACCTTTTATATCACAATAATAAAACCTAAGCTGTATCATTTGAAATTAAAGAAAAAATGGACGTTATATTTTGACATACTGTCAACAGAAACAATGCAACTTTTTAGAAATTATTACAAGCAGAAGTTCACTAAAGTATTGAATACTGTGACTCCCTGCTATCTACTGTTTCATGTTGTTCTCAAAGAAGATCCACCGTGGCAAGGAGCTACTCTCAAACTCCCTCTAGTCTCCTCTCATATGGTGGGCTACATAAATCTTCCCTATGTCTGGGAGAAAAACACTACCCTAAAACATCGTTGTCCAGTTTCCTTAGACCGTGGAACATTTTTGCAGATGTATTCAGAGAATTTGAATGGAAGTGTTGGGGAACAACGAAAATGTAAGAGACCTAAGTAAGAAAGTAAAAAAAAAAAGAGACAAAAAAAGACAGTCTAAAAAAAGTTCAAAACATGAGAAGTCCGGAACCGTCGAAAAAAGTGACAAAAAAGACGATCGAAAAAAGTGACAAAAAAGACAGTTGGAAAAAAGTTCAAAGTTACTTTACATTTTTGTAACTTGTATGCATGCAACATACAACACAACTTAATTTCTCTTTTTTGGCTTACCGTGTTTAAACTCTATAGTTTAGCAGCACTTATGTCTTAATCTGAGTTTGCATTAAAACTGTATTTTACATCACGGTTAAAGAAATACTTAACCAAACACATGATTTTATTGTATTACAATAACTAACGCCATGTTTTTTTTTATTCTTGAAGAGAATGTATTTTGTTTTGGCATTCTTCCAGTGTTAACAAAAATGAGAATAGCATTTTTTTAAATCTAGTTGAATTGAAGTAAATCATTGTTGTGAAATGCTTCCCCCATTTACTTTAATTTATTTAGACTTTTCTCAGTTTTTTAAATTATTTGTTCACTCTGTTAGGCATGTGAGAAAAAAAGAATTCTAGACAACACAGTGTGAGTAATATATTTACAAATGGTCATATATTCCTTGAAATGACAATATGTGTCCACAACAAAATGTGTGATGAGCTGGGCGGTACACATAACATTATAATGATTTGTTGTTGTTGTTGTTATTGTTATTTTTAGTAATAATATTACATCCGCAGATAAGAACTTTGATATACACAAGTGATTGTTTGGAGAAAACAGAAAACAATTGGTAATACATAAAGAAAAGAACAGGTCCTTGGCACATGTCTTAATTGGAAATACAGACAGGGTTTAACAATGCGTCCAGCTGTTTCCAAAATCATCTCGGGCCAAGTTGAGGCAAAGGTTATTTAGAGAAAATACCATTCAGTCAATCAAAACGGTGATATAAATGCCACAAAAATATGTCATTGCCAACATAAACACAAAGGTAACATATAAATACAGTCACATTTTCCCCAATTTTAGTAAAAGCAACACCATTCAGTGTTTCCCACAGATCAGAAATATACTTGGGGGGGTGATCTACTACCCACACATAATCATATGGAAATGGGTTACTATTTAAAAAAATTAATGTATTTAAAAATGTATTTAGGAAGCTATCAATGTGTTTTGAAGTGGGGTTCGACCTCAGTTCCTCTAGGGGGGTCAGGGGGCATGCTCCCCCGGTAAGATCTTTTTTTTAAATGTTGGAGTTTAATGCATCAATCTGGTGTATTTTTAGGGGGAAATAAAGAGATTAGATCTATGGAAACACCTACAGTATATTAAACAGAACTGTATACATTTCAATAATCATAAAATCATGGCCATAACCAATAACATACCATTTCCAATATGAAAAAAACACTGAAACTTGTTAATTAATTAATTTAGTTGTGAGTGTGTCTGTGCTCCTGAACCAGCCTCTCCTATCTCTCTCCTCTCCTCCCTGCTCCTCTTTGAGGCAGCAGCAAAGACTAGTTTTAGCTCTCAACAAGTTTTAAAAGTGTATCTTACCTTTTTTCACCTAGTTAACTTTTTATTTATTTATTCATGCATATTTTACTAATCACTACCCTCTCAAATGGAAATATGTGTTTACATAAATGGTGACCAAACCGATTGAGACCCACTGAGTTAACTAAGTTAACTATCTAAACACTCAGAGAGTCCTTTACCTCACCTGAGCTGAGGTTATCCCGAGCTTGAATGACACACAGAGACCAATCAAGAACTTTGATTTATGATCTGTATGACAGTGGCCATGTTGGCAGGCCACATCATGTAGACAGCCAGTCACCTGTGTGAGGCAGGCCACTTAACAGGCCAGACCATCTGGAAATCCCCCGGACCTCCCGAGCGAGGGATCATTGTCCACAAGTTAATCGATCGCAGATGACGTCGTGGTCACGGACCAATACAAAAAAAATTATTAAAAAAAAAAGAATTATAAAAAAAAAAAGAATTATAAAAAAAACAAAAAAACAAAATGGGTCGCGAAATATAAGCTGTGTCCCAATTCAGCGGCCGCATCCTCCTGAGGATGCATTCGGAGACCGCATACGTCACTTCCGCCAAACGAAGGCTGTCCCAATTTAAAAAAAAGACAAGACTCCTCCGAATGCGGCCCGCAAATGCAGCCTTCTTTCCCCAGATTTAGAGGATACATCTGATGTACACTCCGCGGTGTACCATATCCCAGGATGCAACGGGTGACTGTGACGAATGAGTTTTAAAAAAAATATATGGCTTGTAACGTCCCATCAACGGCTACAACGGTTTCAGCTGGATTCGTTTTTAAATGTACTCACCCAAATAGTAAACGACATGAAAGAAAAGTAAACCTATTTAATTTGTGTATTTAAATATACGGGCAATTGGAGATGTCTTCTTTATATTACATACATAAAATAATATGAAGTGAAAATATTTCTAAACCCTGTTTGGTTTTCATATTGTTGGGATTCATTATAAAGCTAATTTATTTATTTAACTGCTTTTGTTATACAAATCTTACTGCAACAATTTTGTTTTGATAGGGAGCAAGGAGCAGACTGCGCAATTTATCCAGATGCGCGGGGAGAATGAAGCCCTCTTCACGGGGGCCTGTTGCGACCTCGGGAAAATAATTTAAACATAACACCAAAATAAGTACAGCTAGATCTGACTCCATATTGAACAGTTTTGAAAACAGTTTGA
>NW_011355006.1:0-1805 GCF_000735185.1 Notothenia coriiceps
CTTCCAACCAACATCAGAAATGTCTGTTGTCCATGGTATGAATCTTATTATAAAACGGACAAGTCAAATCAAGCAATCTGATTGGTTCTTAGCCGTGATATACTGAGCGTATACCACGGGTAGAATTGTAAGTTACTTTTCACAACAAGTCAGTATCCCTCCGCGTCTGAGAAAAACAGTATACCATCGGGTTGAAAAGCAAACTGCCCGCTTCGCGTCGGGCCGAACCACGCCCCTTAGCTGTGATATAATGAGCATATACCACGGCCTGTCGTGAGCTATTGCTTAAATATATAGATTATTTGGATGCCTGCAAGAACTTAGAAGGACCAAGACTTGAACATCCCCCAGCATATCTTCTGCTACGCTGGCATTACTTTCACAAAAGTTTAACAGCAGAGCAGCCATTTCAGAATTAGAAATAGTTGGGAGGAACCACATCCCACTGCCAGTTAGATTATTCTAATAACTGCATTTGACGTCATATTCCAATGTTAACAGTGTGGTTTGTAGAAGGCAGTTTTGTTACAATACTTGTTACTATTTAGCGCAACCAAATACACACATCTTATAATTACCCGTCTCATTTACCTCCTGAAATGCCACGCCTAGATTCAGCAAAACAAGCCCTTTTCCAACAAAATGCATGCGGCAATTTGCACCCTGAAATCCTCCCCTCTCTCGTTAATGTTGACGTCTTTAACAAATCAAAGTAAGTACCATCATTAAGACTCATTCATGAGCATGGGAGAGCCTTGCAGGTTTGTGGATGTGTCTGCAATTTGCAAACAAGTCATTATTTATGTTCTCTGTGTAATGGTTACGGCAGACAACAATCATTTTGTCACAATTTGCATGTCCCTGATGCATTTTAATGACGGACAGGAGATCCTCAGAGACGTGTCTGCACCTGGTTATTAACCAGCCCCCACAAAACAACTCATTTCTGACGCGTCTGATTTACTTGAAGCCACAAATGAGATTTGAATAGTTGGAGAATATTGAGATATTGGAGAAAAGCAGAGGAAACTCAAGACGCAGGAGGCAGCGAACACATCAATAAGGCCAAAGGTTGAGACTATTTAAAATTGTATTAGTCTGCACTTGCTTTCCAAAATGTTCCTTTATGAAAGATATATTTGTGTTACTCATAAAGTTCTCAATTTAATATGCAGAGCAAAGGGATTGCTTCCACATGGCTCTCATCATGGCGACAGCTGCCATTATAAGCCATTGGGACACACACTGAGTCACATGCACTACACACACACACACACACACACACACACACACACACACACACACACACACACACACACACACACACACACACACACACACTCTCTCATCCAAAACACATAAGCTTGGGTTATAACACACACGGCTTTATATGGCAACCTTAATTTGCCAAATAAACAGTTTTTAAGTTTTTAAATACACAGTTTTTATGTTATAACACTTTTTCATGCGAGATGTATAACTATGTTGCTTACCAATGCATACCAACCCTACCGATTTGGGCGGCAGTCTACCGCTTTTGACATGTTTCTACCGCCTACCGACTTAGCTGGCTTTCCCTACCGATTTTCAATCTTCCCAAACTATAACAAATAAAAATGACACTCCGTAGACACTGGACTCGACTTTTGGCGGACACCGTTTGCAGCGTGTCTGTGATCGCATCATACCAACAGTCCTCTGTGTTTCTGAAAGAGAGACCGGGGGTAACGCTGCGGGAAAGGCAGCGTTACCTCTGCACCCCCGGGGCTGATGGGTAATCACTTCCAAATTAGTTTAAGGGAATA
>NW_011355006.1:1828-4403 GCF_000735185.1 Notothenia coriiceps
AACAGTCCTCTGTGTTTCTGAAAGAGAAACAACGTGCAGACCGGGGGTAACGCTGCCTTTCCTCTGCACCCCCGGGGCTGATGGGTAATCACTCCCAAATCAGTTTTAAGGGAACAGAGACGAGGCATTTGAGTACTGCAGGATTTCCCCGTTAGTATCAGTGTCTCGAAAACACATGTTGGCGACTGAAAAACATCCAGTGTTTGGTCTTTTCCTGAAGCATCCTACACAGTGTCTCAACTGAAAGAGGACCACAAACACATTAAAAATATAATAACATTTTGAGATTTGGGGATATTTATCTCCCATTCTTTCACTTTTTCTGACATTTTCAACACCAAACATGTCGTTAATGTCTCTGTTTAGTGAACTACAGCAATCTGAAAGCCTGTACATTATTTATATCACACTTTATCAGTAGAAAAATGCAGGAAATTACTTTTTTAATGCAGTATTTTCTGATTTATGGCGCAACACGAAGATATTTCGCTCTGTGCAAACCTTTGACTCTAATATGTCAACAACATGAAACAAGAATATGAACCTGGCTTTATCCAATGGTCACACAAGAGTTCTAAATCCTAACACATCCTTCATCTACACTGTCTCAACTGAAAGAGGACCAGAAACACATTAACAAATATAATAAAATGTGGAGACTTTGGGATACTTATCACCCATTCTTTTACTTTTCGGGCATTTTACAGACCAGACATGTCGTTGATGTCACTGTTTACCAAACTACCACTTTTTTTTTTTTAAATGATGCAATATATGTTAAATACATGGTTTATACATGTAATTACTGGGGTTCCATTTCTTCTGATTACCTAATTTGGGCGTGCACATTTGCCGCGCGCAAACCTACCTCTTTTGGATTTGGAAAGGTTGGCATGTATGTATATGGCAACCTTAACTTGCCTAATAAACCGTTTTTAAGCTTTTAAATACACTGTTATTATGTTATAACACTTTTTCAAGCGAGATGTATAACTATGTTGATTACCAATGTGTACTTACTTTAACATTCGCTAGCTAGCTTGTTACATGGGGAGCTAATATAAGCTAGCTAAGTAGGTACATTGATAGCGAACGTCCGCTAGCTTAATAGCAATTGCTCGCAAGCTAAATAGCCCACTGACAGGTTAATTGAACTTGTTTTTTTAAATGTCAACACTGTGGACCTTTGTCTCCTTTCTGGCAGTCAGATTGATTACAAACTGTCCACAGGAGCTTTATGAGGATGAAGTCCGACTGGCTGATATGATTTGGTACTTTTCTTGTCTCTTTATAGCAGGGCCATTTACAACTTAAGACACTAAAGAGTCACTAAATATTAGATTGTGGGCCAATGCCATCCTGCCAGTTAATCTGGAAGTGGGAAAATGGGCTTCATAAGGTGAACAAACATTTCTAGGATTTATCACAAATAATATGAAAATGTTATGACCATGCTTCAACATGTGTGAGGAAGATCTGACTTTTTGCTATAAGAGGCATTTAAAGGAGAAACTGATGCTTTCTCTGATCTGGAGATGTTGTTGACAGAGTGAGAAAAACTCACCTTCATTGCCTCTGACGGTCTATATGCTTTTAGTCCTTGCACTTGAAGATATATCTGTGTGTGTCTGACAGGTAAATGGAGCTCTGTCTCAGCAGCAAATAGCCCTCCTCTCTGAAGAGCCTCTTCACAGCACTAATAGTCTTCGTCCTCGTCTCTTTTTGTCCCTTCTCCGTTTTTCTGCACTTATTTTTCTTGAACCGCTCTGCTGTGCTCTTTCTCCACACTCTCTCTACTTTAAGGTTACAGGGTACATTACGCTTCTACCACTTCTTTTTTCTTTTGTTCTTCACCTCATTTACCATGCTTCCTCCCTTTTCCCTCCTTTATACCCTCCTCTTCGCCCCCATTAGGCACACACACACACACACACACACACACACACACACACACACACACACACACACACACACACACACACACACACACACCCTGTCTAATTTCACTTTCACACTTAAAAACTGGTCCACTAGAACTAATTTCACTTTATGCTCCTGCCTTATTATTACATTAATTGACTATTCATACACTGCACTGTAAAGTTTTTGCTGAAATGTTATAATTGTCTTATTGTATTTAAATTCATTGTACTCTAAAATGTATCTTATAATGTCTTACTTGCTTGTAAATCCTGTTTTTGAAGACTTGTAGAACAAATACCGTTGTGCAGGAATGAGTCCTAAAAAACAGGATGTGTTTAGAAGTCTGAAATGATGTCGAGCTGAAGAGTTGTTCTACGACATGAAATACGTCAGCAAATACCCCACTGGTCAGTTTAAAAATGATGGTTGCTAACATAGCGGTGGTGACGTGAAGTCATGTATGTGACCGTGCTGTAGTTCCTTTATAGCCCAACATTAGCCGCCTTTAGCTTAGCGGTGGTGACGTGAAGTCATGTGACCGTGCTGTAGTTCCTTTATAGCCCAACATTAGCCGCCTTTAGCTTAGCGTTGATGAGGTGAAGTCATGTGACCGTGCTGTAGTTCCTTTATAGCCCAACATTAGCCTCCTTTA
>NW_011355007.1:6818-13040 GCF_000735185.1 Notothenia coriiceps
CGACTGGTCAACTTTAGCATCAACATGAACGCCTACTCTAGCATCTACTTCCTCGTTTTGATAAGCATAGATCGTCGCATGGCACTGGCGGACCCTCTTTCCCATATAGGAATATCTATGCCAAAATATGCCAAACTGGGCTGTGTGCTGGTGTGGGCTTTCGGCTTGCTCCTAAGTGTCCCCACACTTGTCTTCAGGTGAGTTAAATATTTCGCTGAAATACAATCTAATATATGCCATATGGCTTTCCGAAATGTCACTGAAAGGGCTGTGTTTGATGTGATGCAGTTTACATTTGGCTTCATCATCCCCCTTTTCATCATCTTCTACTGTACTATACAGATTCTTCAAGCTCTGAACAACCGGATATTTGAGGGGTTAAACACCCAGAAGAAGGAGCAAAAGACCACCACTCTGGTGCTGGCGGTCCTCCTGGCGTTTATGATCTGCTGGATGCCATTCCACGTGACAAAGATATTACTTTTGCTGCAAGAAGCTGAAGTCCTGACAGGGTGTGGCCTTGAGTACGCCCTTAACATCTGCAGCCATGTCTTCACATACCTCGCCTTCTTCAACAGTGTTCTCAACCCCATCCTCTACGTCATTGTAGGACAGCAATTTCGGCAAAAAGTGAGGGGACTCTTTAAACAGTGGAGATCTACCAGAAAATCGTCCGTTAACATCTCACGCACAAACTCAACCCGGATGAGTAGTTTTAGACCTCAGTTGTCTGTTCTGAAGGACATTTCTTAGAAGCTGTTGTTTTTGTTTACTTACTTTCACATAATGAGCTTATTAGTCATGTTCCCCGAAGAAGATATCGAACAGTAACTTAGTCATTTAGACTTTAGTCAGAATACACATTAAATACAATCCTGTCTGATGAGAGGATGTTGTCTCATACTCAGACCGTACTTTTTATTTCAAACAGTTCTCTTCATCTTATCTTCTTTGAGCAACAGGAGGAAACCGAGGGGAAGGAGGAGAAAGATAACCATAATATTTAGCAACATGTAAGCGGAAATCAATGTTGCGGTCACCTTTTAATGCATGGGATTATTACAGGACGTGGGAGGCAATTTGTATGCTATTAGTAATGTAATGCTCCAAAGAGATGGAGACAGACTGTGTTTCTTTGTAAATGCATGTTATGAATTCTTTACATGACACATCTTCTATAGAGTGCCACAGTGACGCGTCCTAAAACCCGGAAGTAAGTTAGCATTTTACCGCTTCCGGTTCCTTCGACAAAAACCAATGCAATTTCTCCATAGATTTTGGAAAATAGCTCGAAATAAGGTCTGTGGTTGACACAAATTGAAGAGACAGATCACGTTTTGTTAAGCCGGATAATATCCACATGTCTACCCTACTTTTCTAATTTTCGAATCATAAATCTAATCGATAGATTTATGATTAGAACATTTTATAAGTAGGGGTCACTGTGGCACTCTGTGTACATGTCTGTGGATATGTGTTTCTGTGTATTGTCAAATGCTGTTGATCTTACTTTCTTTATTATATTTTTTACATTTTAATATACATCCGAAAAATAAACTCTATATTTTTTTAACTGTTTATTTATTCTCTTGTCTCTGTCATTGTTACTCATGTTTCCTTTAGTTGACTTACACAGCCAGGTTGGTATCTTTTTTACAATCTGAACAAATGTTCTCTACATTCCATGAACCACCTCTGTGTATCAATTGTTAAACTATTTGTTTAATTAATTGGAGAAACATCTTTTCCCTACCTATGAATACATACAAATCTGTAAATAAGTTGATTTAATTCATCCAGCAAAAGGCTTATATAAGCAGGGGTGCACATAAGTGGTACGCAGGTACGCATGCGCGGCAACAATCTGAAATGCGTACCGTCACTTGTGTCACAAAGCGCATTTGCGTACCGACGTACTTGTGAAGCTTTTCCAGAAGGCGGTTAGATCACCGGACGACAGTCGGTCTCCGTGTCCACAGACAGGACCCCCCCCGCTGACATTCGCGATACAGAGGGCTTCATGGGAACTTTGAGGGTAGCCAGAAGTTGGAGTACCAAACAGTGACTCCAGGTACTCATTTGAGTACCTCACTGAGAAAGTTGTGTGCACCCCTGTATATAAGTATTACTTCACATTGTTAATTGCTGCTATTTGTTTACAATGTCATCTGAATCACGGAGTTTAAAAAACAAGCAAAAGTATCACCTGTTTTTGCAAGTTTAATTGAAATTGAGTACACCCAAAATGTATTCAATAATACGTGTATGCATGCCCAAGTTATAATAAGGTCAAGGTTGAACTGAGCTGTGAGTCTGTTAACTTAACCAATCGGTTTTGTTTTCTCTTATAATAATAATAACATTGCATTTACTAAGATGATCCCTGTTAATGCTGCCGTGAGAAAGTAGTGACAGTAAAAGCAATGAGTCAGACTTAGTGAGAAAATCTGTATGATTGTGAAAGCTGTTGGCTTTTCTTCTCCTGAATAATTTGTATTGACGTTGCACTGTTCCCAGATCTCAGTGAGTAATAACACTTTGCAAATGCAGGAGTAGCCAAAAAAAACCACAAGAGAATGACATTAGAGAATAACTTAAAGGTGACGTAATGTGCCGTACCTTTCGCAATTACAAGCACCATTGATGAAGACGAGACATCAAGACTGCAGCAGCTGAGTGACACTGATAATTACCCACACTTCATTATGGTTTGCTATTTAAAACTCCTTTTTTTTGCAAAAGCTCTTCAAATGTCTTTTCATGGTTGTGCAATAGCAACTCTTAAAAGGCCACACTTTGTGCCCCCCTCTCAAAGCTTATTGAAGCATTCAAATTAGATGAAGAGTGTATTAACAAATTGTGACTCAGTGTTTCAGATGAAACCCTGCTGCTTGGAGACTAATAGATTTTATGGATCATTTTATTCATTGTTCCTTGTTGCTAAAAGGCCAACCTGAGGAAATGTCCAATTATTGTGATCATATTAGAGCTTGAAGCACGACTTTCATTTACTTTTATATTAAGAAACCTTAAGAAATGTATCCTGGGGAATACATTGAGAACTTTAATACTATTAATATTGGTTTGCAATTGCTTGACATTTTGTTTACTTCCTTTAGATGCCTCCACTTGACACCTTATATTATCACAATAAACTGCACAAACTTAAATGTTCTATCTTTAATTACAAAATAAATGATTTTGTTGTAAATTAGAAGTCCACAGTTAAATACAGGACGCACAACATACTTGAGGCTTTTTGTTGTTGTTGAGAGGGACTGTGGTGTCTGCTGGGAAGTAAAGGTTTTGCTCGATATGTTTGTGACCTTCATGGCATTTTCAACTTGATAACAGCAGCTGGATTGGTGGCAAAGCAAAGACTTTCAGGACAAAAGAACAAATAATATACCTGAGGTGACGTAATATCAGGCGGATACAAGAAAAAGAGTTTTCATTACTTTATTAAGTCACACAAGTATCAACCCAAGTCCATTTAAAGGTCCCATGACATGCTTTTCTGGTTATTACCTGTTATCTCATCACTGGTGTCATTTTCTGGGTGCTAACAAACGCCATTGTAAAACATAATCACTGATGTTCCGCTGTAACGGTGGTGGACTCATCAGAACAGAGTGGGCAAGCTGACCAATCAGATCACAGTGGGCTCATAGGAGGTGGGCAGGAGGGGGGGGGTAGGAGCTCCAACAAGCTGTTTAGGACAGAGTGAATACACATACTATACAGAGATGCTGTATGAGAAACCAATGTGATTTTGGAAAAATGCACAATGTAAATCTATTCTGGTAGACCTCAACAATGGAATTATGATCAGTAGAAATGGCCATGACATGTAGGGCTGCACGATATATCGTGTCGTGACGATAATCGCGATATGCGCATGCCGATAGTCACATCGCACACATTTTCTTTTTAGGACGTGCGATATTAAGTAGGTACATTAACTCAAACACGTCATGTTACAATTATTTTTGCTGCTTGCTACAAAAGGAAAACTTGCGCGGCTCTCATGTCAGGGGTAGTTGAGTGAGTGACATGCAGGCTCTGCATGCACAGCAAACCACCAATCACAATCAAATCTCCAAAGCAAACGGGCCCGGTGATTCAAGGTAAAAACACTGAATAAAGTAGTTTCATGTGTTTCTCCAGTTCGGCGCTGCACCGAGCTAGCTCAGTTTGTTGCTCTGATAACTTCCAGACCCAGACGTCCGTGACTAAAATCCTTCATCCGGTTAAATATAGTTAGAAAAATACCAATTGTATAGCACTAAAGTTCAAGAAAGGATGATTTGCGGGGAAAAAAACTGTCTTTTCTTCAATTCCTGTATGTTTTCATATTGCAATATATCGCAATATATATCGGAGGGAAAAAAAATATCGCAATGTCAGTTTTTTCTAATATCGTGCAGTCTTAATGACATGGGCCCTTTAAGATCTCCTAAATCATCTCTATGGGGACTTTCTTCCTTATGAGCTACTTTTCTTTCTCCAAGTCATTATTTTGTATTTATGAGGTGGGTAAACAAGCCCTCTCAAGTCTGAGGAAAGTTCTGCACTAGGTCCAGTCCTTTCAATACGTTTTAATGAGGAAATGTTACATAATATACCTTTTTGAGCCAATGCTTCACATGATGTGTTACAGTCAGTACTTTGTAAAAAATGTGTTTCAAAACATAATTTCATCGCTTTTTCAATTAGTAATTCCATCCATCCATCTATCTTCTCCCGCTTATCCGTGGTCGGGTCGCGGAGGTAGCAGTTCCAGCAGAGAGCCCCAAACTTTCTTTTCCCTGGCCACATCAACCAGCTCTGACTGGGGGATCCCAAGGCGCCCCCAGGCCAGCGAAGAGATATAATCCCTCCACCTGGTTCTAGGTCTACCCCTCGGTCTCTTCCCAGCTGGACGTGCCTGGAACACCTCCCTAGGGAGGCATCCTAACTAGGTGCCCGAACCACCTCAACTGGCTCCCGGATGACCGAACTTCTCACCTTATCCCTAAGGGAGACGCCAGCCACCCTGCGGAGAAAACCCATCTCGGCCGCTTGTACCCGCGATCTCGTTCTTTCGGTCATGACCCATCCTTCATGACCATAGGTGAGGGTAGGAACGAAAATGGCCCGGTAGACAGAGAGCTTTGCCTTCTGGCTCAGCTCCCTTTTCGTCACAACGGTGCGGTAAAGCGACTGCAATACCGCTCCCGCTGCTCCGATTCTCCGACCCATCTCACGCTCCATTGTTCCCTCACTCGAGAACAAGACCCCGAGATACTTGAACTCCTTCACTTGGGGTAAGGACTCATTCCCTACTTGGAGTGGACAGTCCATCGGTTTCCTTCTGAGACAATTAGTAATTCTTCCTTGAGAATAAGTTATTTTATCCTTTCTTTCCCTCACCTCACCCCGCCACTGACGTCAGTATTTCACTCTTTTTACCAGTCTTTAATCCCTGAAAGAGCCCACACCTTGTTCCTGTTGGTGTTAACTTCCTGTCTGTCTTCTTTGCTAATTTCTCTAATATTTTAACCTCTTTGCTTCTCTTGTTTTCTTGTTCTGTTCTCTTTTTTTGTATTTACTGGTAACAGTTTACCGTGAATATGACTGCACACCCTTTATCAGAGCATCCATTACAGCGGTCTACTGTCAAAAAAGAGCAGACTGCTGAATGTCCAATTTGACCAATCAGAATCAAGTATTCAACAAAACCGTGTCATAATCTTTTTAAACTGATAAGACAACTTGGTCAAAATGTGTGTTGTCCATTTATGTTTAAATTGTTAATTAATAAAGTCACAATGGCCACAATTATTAGAAAACAACCCACGAAAAACACACACCTCTCCCTTTTCAGTCGGGGAGAAAACAAGTGTCCTATTGAGCTTTTAAAAATAGAAACACATAGCTTTACATGCTGAAAACAAACACCCTGAATGTATCAGTGTTCTTCTGTTGCTTGTGAAACGATCTGCCTGCAGACATGATGAATACCTGCAGGCAGATTTTTCATTAGTATCCAATTCTTGTCTCTCTCTCTCTCTCTCTCTTAGTGCTCCTCACCCTCCTCCCTCACCCACAGGGAGCATTATCCCTCTGCTTTCTCAACCTAATCCTCCCTCTTTCTCCTGCTCCATCTCCTCTCCCAATACCCTCTTTAATTTCACTTCACACACACACACACACACACACACACACACACACACACACACA